>NC_141609.1:49409849-49527349 GCF_047967505.1 Dipteris shenzhenensis | reverse complement strand
CATCAACTAAAACTATATTCATCAAATAATGTTGTTTATCAATTTTTGGCATACCCCCCCCAAAATCAAGACCCCCATTGCAAAGAAAGGTAAGGAACACAAGTGCTTGTTCTTATGCTCATGAGACAACAAAATGCATGAAATAGGTAACCAACGGGGTCCTAATTTTGCTATATGTATGTAAGTATGTATATATGTATGTATGTACATACATATATATCTATATGTGTATATATATGTGTGTGTGTGTGTGTGTGTGTGTGTGTATGTATGTATATATATATATATATATATATATATATATATGTATGTATATGTATATGTTGATGCATATATGTATATATTGATGCATACAATTTTGATATATGGAGAAAATGGACATGAAAACCATCTAAATTGGTTCTTGTCATTCGATTTGATATATAACATGATCCCATTTGGTTTGTAAGTCCAAAGATACGGGGTCCTACTTTTAGGGCCTGGATGCCTAAAATAGGTAGCGTGTTAACGCGTTGCCTATTTTAGGCATCCAGGCCCTAAAAGTAGCACCCCGTATCTTTGGACTTGCATATCCAAATGGGGTCATGTCATATATCAAATCAAACGTCATGTCATATATCAAATCAAACGGCAAGATCCAATTTAGATGGT
This sequence comes from Dipteris shenzhenensis, assembly GCF_047967505.1. Taxonomy (NCBI): domain Eukaryota; kingdom Viridiplantae; phylum Streptophyta; class Polypodiopsida; order Gleicheniales; family Dipteridaceae; genus Dipteris; species Dipteris shenzhenensis. The sequence goes on along the minus strand of NC_141609.1, from coordinate 49,526,698 downwards.
TTTCATGTTCATTTTCTCCATCAACTAAAACTATATTCATCAAATAATGTTGTTGATCAATTTTTGGCATACCCCCCCAAAATCAAGACCCCCATTGCAAAGAAAGGTAAAGAACACGAGTGCTTGTTGTTATGCTCAAGAGACAACAAAATGCATGACATGGGAAACCAATGGGGTCTTACTTTTGATGTTTGTATGTATGTATGGAGTATGTATGTATGTATATATATGCATGTACATACATACATACATACATACATACATACATACATATATATATATATATATATATGTATGTATGTATGTATATGTTGATGCATATTTGTATATATTGATGTATATATTGATGCATTCAATTTTGATATATGGAGAAAATGGACATGAAAATCATCTAAATTGGCTCTTGCCATTTGATTTGATATATGACATGACCCCATTTTGATTTGTAAGTCCAAAGATACAGGGTCCTACTTTTAAGCCTGAATGCTTGAATTAGGCAGTGCGTTAATGCGCTGCCTATTTCATGCATTTAGGCCTCAAAAGTAGGACCCCATTGGCAACAAACGCACTGCCTATTTCATGCATTTAGGCCTCAAAAGTAGGACCCCATTGTATTGCCAATGGGGTCCTACTTTTGAGGCCTAAATGCATGAAATAGGCAGCGCGTTAACGCGTTGCCTATTTTAGGCATTCAGACCCTAAAAGTAGCACCCCATATCTTTGGACTTGCATATCCGAATGGGTTCATGTCATATATCAAATTGAATGGCAAGATCCAATTTAGATGGTTTTCATGTCCATTTTCTCCATCAACTAAAACTATATTCATCAAATAATGTTGTTTATCAATTTTTGGCATACCCCCCCCAAAATCAAGACCCCCATTTTGCTGTATGTATGTAAGTATGTATATATGTATGTATATACATACATATATATCTATATGTGTATATATGTGTGTGTGTGTGTGTGTGTGTACACACACACATGTATGTATGTATGTATGTATGTATCTATATATATATATATATATATATATATATATATACATACATACATATGTATATATTGATGCATATATTGATGCATATCTTGATGTATATATTTATGCATACAGTTTTGATTGATGGAGAAATCAGGCATGAAAACCATCTAAATTGACTCTTGCCGTTCGATTTGATATAGGACATGATCCCATTGGGATTTGTAAGTCCAAAGATACGGGGTCTTACTTTTAGGACTTAAATTCCTGAAATAGGTAGCTTGTCAATGTGCTGCCTATTTCATGCATTTAGGCCTCAAAAGTAGGACCTCATTTGGTCCTACATGGGGCCCTACTTTTGAGGCCTAAATGTATGAAATAGGCAGTGCATTGGCACGCTGCCTATTTTAGGCATTCAAACCCTAAAAGTAAGACCCCATATCTTTGGAATTACAAATCCAAATGGGGTCATGTCATACATCAAATCAAATGGCAAGAGCCAATTTAGATGTTTTCATGCCCATTTTATCAATTTAATAAAACTATATTCATCAAATAATGTTGTTTATCAATTTTTGGCATACACCCCCAAAATCAAAACCCCCATTGGAAAGAAAGGTAAGGAACACAAGTGCTTGTTCTTATGTTTAGGAAACATTAAAAAAGAGGCCTAGTAGCCCAAAAATGGCAGCGCATCAATGCACTATCATTTTTGGGTTGCCAAGTCTCTTTTTTGTTGTCTCACGAGCATACATATGGAGGTTATTATACAATATAACTAAGAAGTAGTATTGAAGTAGTTCTACAATTTGGATGCATTAAGAGCATTCATATAGCAAGGAAGAATATAATAATTGAATACATTTTTTTTTCAATACATATTGCTAGTGAGACTACCAAAAAGAGGCTCTATCCCTCATGATGTCTCTGGATATAGAATATGAGATTGCTTGAGGCTTGGATTGCAGCTGGAAACATTGCATGGGCAAAGCCACTATATGCCGCAAGTGTTGGAAATTGATATATGGCTCAAGTGCTAGAATGTGCAAATCATGGCCAAAATCAAGACCCCTTAGAGATTCCATGAGGGCTATCCTTTTACTACTACTACACACGTCACCTTTAGTCGAGGGCACAACCATTTGTCGTCATAGGCAGCAGGTTCATGGGACCCCATCCCATGATCCAAGGCATTATTCAAAGACAAAGTATTTCTGACCATTCCCAAATTGAGTTTGCCAATTCCTAATCTGATTGATTTCATTTACTGGACTTGCAATGCTTGCAAAGCCCTTGCTTAAGCTTGAATGAGCCTCTTGATTTTGGGGGTATAATGGTCAAAAATGGCTTAACACGCCCAAAATCAAGAGGCTCATTCAAGCTTAAGCAAGGGCTTTGCAGGTCTTGTTTTTGGGTGGCAAAAGCACGAAAAATGACAGCGCATTAAGGTGTTGCCATTCTTATGCTTCCCTTCTCCAAAAACAAGACCCCCAAGCTATTTATTAGAGACACCAAAATGAGGAGAAGGATGACGTGAGGAGGGACAGCCTTGGAATTGCCAGCAACAAGCATGATGCAAGGAGGTGAGAAGGCAAAGAAGCAAGGAGGTGAGGAGGTGAGGAAGCAAGGAGGCGAGGAGGCAAGAGGCAGTCTTGAAGGGCAACAAGAGGGTGGAGGTGGCTGAAAGAGTAAGCAAGAAAGGGAGGGATGGAGATTGCTTGTAGGAAATGCTTGGATTAATGCTACAAATGCCATTTTTTTGTGTGTATTTTGCAGCATGAAATGTTTATGGCATTTTTCTTTTAAAAAATACAAAATTGTTGTGATTAATTGTGCTACAAACAACTCAAGCCCTAAAGCACCATGGATTAGTACAACAATATACATCACAAATGGATGCATACACTCATACACATCACCGATGGATGCATACACTTATACTCACATCAATTTCCAATATTGTATTAGATGGACCCTTAGCATATATGTGTGCATAGAAGACCATTTCCTACATTGATCCCTGATTTCATAGTTAAATTATTCCCTTTCTCACATTCTAACATGTGAAGATTTAATGTACATGCATTATGGGCACATTATATTGCAGTTTATGACTAACTTTTTTTATGAATGCATGATACTTGTATATGGTCAAGGAAGGTATATTATCATTTTTGAATGATAACATTACTCTATGCTCCATTTTATCCTATATTAGAAACTATGATCACTAGATATTACATAAATGTATTGCTCCATTATATCCTATACTAAAAACTATTTTGACGCAAATACATAATGCCAATTGAGGTTAGTACTGATGACAAGTGATGAAAACAATCTAATGGTATGAATGAGATCTTGTAAATTTTGGATATATAATATGTGTACTATGTTGATTGAGCTATTTTTCTAAGGGAATATTTTCAACTTAATTACTAAATACATACTTACAATGGTGACCTGATTCCCATCTATATGTATAATCAAGTTTTACTTTGTGTTTAAAAAAAAGCTTTTGCATAAGGTTAAAATTTGAATAGTATTTATATTTGTTTAAGACTACCCATTGAGCTGGCTCCTATCCTTATATTGAACATGATAATGTTCATAAAGATTTTATGAATACAAATAGATAGCATTGGCTCTCTTTTTAGTGGTTGGGAATGAACCCTAAAAGTACCCTAAAATGACTATGTATTCCCTTATTTGTAGCATGGAAGTGATCATGGTAGAGTGGCATAATCCCTATTTTGCATTTTTCATAGGTTCTTTTGCTACTCATGGTTGGCGGATACACCACGGCATAGATCCGAATAGATATTTGGTTTTTTGCTTCAACTTGCTTGACTAGACTTTCCTTGATGATTGTTTGATTGTGCATGATGAGTAGTCACTGGCTTAACTGATGCATTAAGTGAAATGTTTTCCTTAAAGTTTTTCATACTACAAGATACGAGTTTGCTTATACGGGTGGAAATAAAAGCTTGTTAATGCCTGGTGCATATTTTTCGTTAGATGCAGTAGGATACTAGTTACCGAGTGTCTTTGCCAATTATTTCACTTGAATCATGCTCCTCTTATGCTTGAGTTTGTGGTCACGTATTGACTTTAACATAATAGTCTATAGGATACTGGATGATTCAACATAGTGGTTAGATGCATTCATTTCTAGTTCCGATAGAACTATCATTCAGACATTGGTCATAATAGAAATATGGAGGGCTAAAATCCTTTTTTGGCTCCCTAAGTTTTTTAAAGCATGGTATTGTCCAGATTACATACGTATTTTCACTAAGCAAAATTAATCCTTATGATGAAAATGTGTTTTTTTTCTTTTGACATAGTTAGTTCTGTTTCCATGTTTTTGGATCGAATGTATGGATGATCTTCTGCAAGCATAAAAGACATGATATGTATATGTAGCACATGATCATGTTTACATATTTTCAGTCATATATTCTACATTGTGATCTATCATTATCTTGCTGTGTGGATGTTCAATCTGAGTAGTGTTTGCTTTTTTTATCGCAAATTTTATGTATTGTTGTGTCTCTACCTCTCCACAATGACTCAAATTGATAGTATGGGGATGAAAGAGAAGTTAATTGTGAGTTTCAGGCATGCCTTCATTGTTGGAATATGTTTAATTTGCTTATGATCACATCAATTGTTCCAATGATATTGAGAGGAATAAGATGCTGGATGAGGTTCTCGCTCGCTTGAAACCTATTTAATCTTGCTCGCTTATTTGGGGCTGCTCGCTTTTCTTCGCTCGCTTTTTGGTAATCCTCAATCAGCATCAGTGTATCCATGCAACTGTATCTGAACCCTAGCCTCATAAAATAGTCCATACTGCAATGTGGACTTCACATACTTGAGTATGCATCTAGCAGCATCCAAATGCGGTTTCCTTGGAGCCTACATAAACTGACTTACCAATCCAACAACATAGCTTAAATCTGGCCTGGTAATAGTCATATAAATCAAACTTCCTACTATGCGTCTGTACATAGCAGGGTCTTCCAGAAGCTCACCTGCATCTGTGCTCAGCTTCACATTCTGCTCCAGAGGAACTGAAATAGGCTTACAGCCTGTCATCCCATATTTGGACAGCATGTCCAATCCATAGTGCCTCTGCAAGAGCTGTATCCTACTTGGTGATCTAATCACCTCAATGCCCAAGAAATAATGCAGCTCTCCCAAATCCTTCATCTCAAACTTCTGCTTCAATAGCATTTTCATATGAAGGATATCTTCATCACTATCACCTGTGATGATCAAATCATCAACATAAATGACAAGCAGCATAATCCCTTTCTCTGTTTTTCTCACATAGAGTGAGAAATCTGCCTTGGAAATCTGAAAGCCAATAGTGACAAGATACTGTCCTATCTTGTCAGACCATGCTCTAGGTGCTTGCTTCAAGCCATACAAGGCTTTCTTCAACTTGCAAACAAACTCAGGATGAATAGCATGAACATAACCTACTGGCTGCTCCATAAAGACCTCTTCTTGCAAATCACCATGCAAGAAGGCATTCTTTACATCCATCTGATGTAAAGACCATCCCTTTGATGCAGCCATAGCAATGACTGCTCTTACAGTTGCCATCCTTGCAACCGAACTGAATGTTTCTTCATAATCAATGCCATATGTCTGTGCATACCCCTTGACAACTAATCTTGCCTTGTATCTATTGACAGAACCATCTGCATTGTGCTTGATCTTATAAACCCACTTACAGCCAATTGCATTCTTGTTTTTAGGCAAAGGCACCAATTCCCATGTAGCATTGGCTTCCAAGGCATCCATTTCTTCATCCATGGCTTTCTCCCATTTTTCATTTCCCATGGCTTGCTCAAAAGAAGTGGGTTCTGGTTCCTATATCACTTTGACCATATAAGCATAGTGAATGGCTGTAAATCCATCATATTTCAGCCTATCCACAGGATACCTAGCTCTGGTAGACCTGTGCAAAATAGGCTCACTTCCAGGTGCTCTCAAAACATCCCTGGTCTTCCTTACTCCAGGTGTAACAACAGAAGGAATACCCAACTCATCATCAATGCTCTGTTTTGAGCCACTGGATTCACCATCCACATAAGAGTGACTTGCATTCACATCAAACATGGGCTGATCTACCTTCTCTTTTCCTTTTCATGATACCTGCGTACCACTATCTGCATTGCTTTGAGGAGATTCTCCTGATCTCAATCTACCTGTCCATGGCAAAGTATGTGATCCACTGCTAGAGGACACTGCAGGTCCACTAATATTTTGTGATTACTGCTGTGAATTCTGTGCAGCATTACCATTTTGTGCATCTACATCAATCATCACATTTACTGGTTTATACCAACTGCTCATCTCATCAAAAACAACATCTCTGCTCACTGTAAACTTACGAGTAGAAGGGTTATAGCATCTATACCCTTTCTGCTGCAGAGAATAAACAATAAAGATGCACTTCTCAGCTTTTGGATCCAATTTGGACCTCAACTCATCTGGCACATGAACATAGGCAATGCAACCAAAAATTTTCAAATGAGAAATGTCTGGTTTCCTACCAGTATACATCTCCTCTGGCGTCATGCCATGTATCACTGCAGTGGGAGTCCTGCTCATTATGTAAACTGCTATAGCAACTGCTTCAGCCCAATAATAATCTGGTAGATCTTTTTCATTTAGCATGGCCCGAGATACCTCTCCAATATGCCTATTTTTCCTTTCTGCAAGTCCATTTTGCTGTGGGGTATGACTGCATGTTGCTTTATGCCATGCTCCTGCAGGAACCTTGCAAACTCATTTGAGAGGTACTCTCCCCCTCCATTTGATCTTAGGAATTTTATTTGCTGGCCTGTTTCTTTTTCAACCATAGCTTTAAAAGCTTTGAAGTGCCCAAACACTTCACTTTGCTTTTTCATAAAATACACCCAAACTTTTCTGCTGAATTCATCAATAAAAGTGACAAAATAGTGACAGCGTCCAATAGATGCAGCTTTAGTAGTCCACACATCAGAGTGGATTAATTCCAATGGCTTTTTACTCTCTTGAACATGCCTAGGAAATGGTTTCCTTGCCTGTTTTCCAAATTGATAGGCTTCACAAACCTTATGCATTTTTGCAACCTTGAATTTAGGCAATCCTGCAATAATATTTTGGGCTTGCATTGATTTAAGTCGCTGTATATTAACATGACCAATGCGTTTATGCCAGATATCAATATCTACAACTACACCGGTCCCATGTGCAAACATTGCTACACTCAATTCAGGCATGTCTGCATCCAACGTAAACATCCTGTCCTTCTTCTTTCCTTTTGCTGTCAAGCGACCGTTATTTTTCATATCCTCAACAAAGCATCCATGAGGATTAAATCTAACCTGCAAGCCCTGGTCAACCATTTGACCAAGAGAAACCAGGTTCTTAGTGATGTTCGGGACATGAAATACATCAGACAGGTATTTATTTTTCCTATCCTGCATAGACAAAGGAATTTTACCAATCTGCACAATAGGATGTGCAGTATCATTACCAGTCTCCACAAATCCTAGTTTTTCCATTTTCCTTGCATCCTGCATCCATTCTGCATGACCTGTCATGTGGTTTGATGCAGTTGTCATCACCCTGTCTACTAGAAGATGCATAACTGCCTTGCTGCAATTTTCCATTCATAATGTCATTCTGCTTTTTGTAGCAGTCCTTAGCCATATGACCCATTTTACCACAGTAGTAGCATTCAACATTGTTGTTTGCATTTTGGCTTCTCTGCCATCCACCACGGCCTCTTTGGCTCCCCCTGCCTCTAGAGTTACCACGTCCTCCTCCATAGGATTGGTTTTCTTGAGTTTGCTGCATATTTTGATTTCTACCACAGCCTGTAGATCGGCCTCCTCTACCTCTACCTCTACCTCTTCCAGCATTTGAGTAGAAGATAGTTTCTTTTGAAGTTCCTCCTGAAGAAGATGCACCCCCATTTCTCTGCTCTTCAGAAATTAGAAGAGCAAACAACTCTTCAAATTCAGGAAATTTTTCAGGGACGGCAATGGATGTCTAGAACTGTGCATAATCCTTTCCTAGACCATTCAAGGTCACAGAAACTAGATCATCATCTTCCACTGGTGACCCAATGGAAGTAAGTGCATCTGCAATTTTCTTCACCTTCATGTGGTAGTCATTTATGCTCAAATTTTCTCTCTGCACATTGTGCAACTCCTGTTTGAGCTGCATTTTCCTGGCTTGCATATTTGTGCTGTACATTTTTGCCAAAGTATCCCATGCCTCCTTTGGCGTACTTGCATCCTGAATATGCACAATCATAGAATCCGAAATACTAATAAACAGCTAGTACATAACTTTTCTAGCTCTCTCATGCCATCCTTTAAATGCCTGCATTTCCTGTTGATTGGGAACATTAGGAAGAATTGGTTCTTCTTCATTTCCTGTAATGAACTCCCAATAGCCTTTTCCCATAAGGAAATTCGTCATTCTAAACTTCCATGCCTGGAAGTTGTTCTTGTCAAGTTTTTCTGTGACAATCTGTGAAAGAGAATCAGACGCCATTATAGAACACTGCAAAATATTCTGTCACTACGAAAAACACAGCTTTTGCCTCACACGGGTAGATTTGCAAAACTAACGAAAGTGGTATTTGACCACACAGTCACTTCCTAGTGAAGATTTTGCATCAACAGGCAACAAGCATGAATCTGCAACTCCCAATATCTCTGCAAACAGGCATACGATGCAATTTCTACGGCAACTTTTCACCGACCAACCGAGCAGTGGTCGCACAGCGAAAATAGGGCCATATCTAATGAATCATTTGAAAAGTACATGTCTAGTGAGCCTGAGAATGAATCTTGTTGCATTGCTTTGACCGTATGCTTGGGAATTTAATTTGGGACCTGCAGATGATGATGACTCCTCAAGTGAATTGCCCTCTTTTTTATGAAGGCATGCCTTGCACGGAGTCCAGCTATTAAGCCAAAGGAGCCAAAGGAGCCATAAAAGTGGACTCTTAGTTCCGAAGGAAAGGGAGTGAGAAATTTGGTTGAGTGTTGTACTTTGAACTAAGAGAGAATTCCTATCCTATTTCAACACCCTGCGTAACTCCCAACAAGAAGGATATGCTTGCATGGGAGGTCTCTTCATCGAATAGTCCACTTTGAGAAATGAAGATTCTAAGCCCCTGTGGCGAAGCTCAATTTGCATCTCACATCACTCAATAATCGAGCCCGACAAGTTAGGACCTCCATTACTAGAGGATCGAGCCCGACAAGTTAGAACCTACATTCTGGCTTAGTACATGAGGATCAAGCCCCCCCCACTAGTCGCATCACCTTTCTTTGTCAATACTATAGACCTTGGGTGTGTCCATCCAAAGGATCAATCATCCTTTTCATGATTAATTTAGTACTAAATTAGTAATGATATATTAGTGTTAATTTAGTACTAATATATCCTTACCTTTTCATGATTAATTTAGTACTAAATTAGGATTGAATTAGCACTAAATTAGCAATAATTAGCACTGATATAGTAGTATTAAATTAGTATATAAAATCAACATATTAGCATTAGCACTAATCATCATATTAGTGTTGATTTAGTGCTTCATTAGTTTTACAATTACTACTAAATTAGGACTAAATTAACACTAATGTATCAGTACTAATGTAGTATTAAATCAACATATCAGCATTAGTACTAATCAGCATATTAGTGGTCATTTTGCACTTCGTTAGTTTTACTATCCTGATGAAGAAATCTCACTGAACGAGGCTCGTGAGGACATGCACAATTTCAAAAGGGGGGAAATAAATGTTAATGCCAAAGAAATTTGTGGTAACACCAGAGTAACACCAAAGACTAAAGGATGCCAATGCTAAAGGATGAAGAGTGAAGATGAAGACATTGACAAAGATCAACAAAAGAGTCATTATCTATCACTGGCCTCCGTGGTAGAATCATTTAGGCAGGACTAAGAGATTGTAGCTTACCTTGCGGTGGATGCTACCGGTTCGTGTTGCTTAAGTATAGAAGAACCTTGATCCCCTCAATTAGTAGAAATGTGGAACTGCCAAAGGGCTTTTTCCGAATTAAATCTGCTCTTTCATGTTGGCATCTGTCTTTCCTTGAAGTCATTTTGTCCTTGGAAGTTGAGAATCTTGGAAAGCTTGGAATTAGTCTCAAAAGTGTAGAATGTGGATTATGGGGGTTAGTCTCCACAGGGGGCTTTCCCTTTTCGAGCCTAAACCCTCGAGCTTCAAGCTTGCATTGCCAAGATACCTTCCAAAAAGAGCCACCCAAACTACTCTTTCTTGCAAAAAGGGTGAAATATATGTCCTTTGAAGGAAGTACTCAACCATGTGCAACGTGAGTCTTGAAGTCTTGGAGTTTTACCCAAGTCCAAGAGTCACACTTGACTATTGTAATTGTCATAGGATGTCTCTGGAACAAGATGAGTTCTAAACTCAAATCACATATTCAAATTCATGTGTATGTGTGCATGTGTGTGTGTCTGTGTCACACACACATACACATGTGCATAAACCCACACACACACAATAGTTTTGCATACTACCTACATCTTTGAGTGAAAGGATACTATTTTACACATGCATTATACTTTTGTATATAACTTATGATAAAAGGAACACACACGCGCGAGAGAGAGAGAGAGAGAGAGAGAGAGAGAGAGAGAGAGAGAGAGAGAGAGAGAAGGGGGGGAGAGAGAGAGAGAGGGGGGAGAGGGGGGGAGAGAGAGAGACAGAGAGAGGAGAGAGAGAGAGAGAGAGAGAGAGAGAGAGAGAGAGAGAGAGAGAGAGAGAGAGGACATTAGATTAATAGTGGCGTATGTAGCGGTACAGCTTCCCTCGAAAACTGTCAATGAATACAACACGTGGTGTCTCCTTCCCCACAAGCTGCAACCTCCTCGACTGTGCACCACCATCTAATGTCAAGGTACACTACTCATACTGCTGCCAACGAACCATCTGCACATCACAAGTATCTAGTGCAACTCGTGGCACTCTAGTAAAGTCACCACACAAAGTACACGTGCCTTGCTAATAAAGGGGTTTATTAACCCTTGAAAACCCTCTTGTTGGGCTTCATCATCATGACTTGTATTGGTTGGGTGGATGAACCACATCTCTCTTCTCCCTACTTTGTGATACCAGTAGGAAAGCCGAGATCTCATAGGGGAAGCAACTACGGGCAACTAAGGCCCTCACACCTACAACACCTTCAACCAGTTGCAACTACAAGTTGCAACTACAAGGTGGCTCCTCCAAGGCCCTCTACAAGACCAACTGCATCAACGGTCTACAAGACCAACTGCATCAACGGCTCCAACCGGGCTTGATGCTGCTGAAATGCAAAGAGCTCCTACACACCAGATCCAGTAGTGTGAGCACTAATAGGACCAAGAAGCAGCACGATGTGCAAACTCAAGCCTCTAGGTACATTGTCGTGAAGCTACGTAGCTCCATAGACAATCATCCTGACAAGCACCTTCTATATGATTGCTTCTTCAATGCTCACAGCCAAGTCATTGACAACAACTAGCTCTCTAGGCTCACAGCCTTCAATGCTCAAGGCTGACTACAGAAGCCTCTCGTATGAACTTTTGCTCCAATGTCCTTCAAGCTCCAGTCGGCTCCATGCACGCTTTCACACAACGACCACTCCTTACACATGACTGTAGCTCTAGCCCGCCGTCTGCTCCTGCAAGCCTTGCCATATTAAAGAGATCTCCCAATGAATAGCCGTTCCATTGCCAAGCTTCAACCCTCACCACATGCTTCTCTCCAGCCAGTTGTGCCTCTTGTAGTGACGGACTCCTGTGTCAACAGCCCAAATGAACCTCCAAATGAACTCTCAGGTGAGCAGCGGCCAGCCACCTTCCATAGCCTTCCCTACAGTTGTCTCCAGCATAATGTCTCCAACAAGCAAGCCTTCTCTACATGACGGGAGCCATCGAGGAAGCTGCTTATTTCTCATCGCCATAGCCAATCCTTATCTCTCACAAGGTATCTTAAGGTTCTTAAAAAGTGACACGTGACAGGTACATAAATCTTTATAAATACATCTTTTTACATCCCATCAATCTGAGCTATAGTTTGAGAGTTATGACCATTTTTACTTCTCATCACGTCTCCATGGACCCTTTCATTGCCGAAAGGATACTAGAAGGATGAAAAGACTTAATTTTGATTTCATGGCTAGATAGAAAAAAAAGAAACCTAATATTTCTTTATTAAAAATTTTACTTTTGATTACATGGTTAGATAGAGCACAAAAAATCCATCTTTTTTTCTTTTTGGAGCTCTTTAATCTGAGCTATGATTTGAGAGTTATGACCAAATTTTCACCATCATCACATCTCCATGGACACTCTATGGCGAAAGGGTCTTATAAGGATGAAAAATATTATTTTTAAGTGCATGGTTAGATGGAGCACAAAAATTACATCACTTTTTATTTTTACACCTCAGCAATCTGAGCTATTGTTTGAGAGTTATGACCCATTTTTTTACATTCATCACACGTCTATGGACCCTTTCTCTAGCCAAAAACTTACTTTTGATTGCACGGTTAGATAGAGAAAGTGTCCTAGAAGGATGCAAAAACTTACTTTTGATTGCACGGTTAGATAGAGAAAAACATTTAAATCACTTTTCCTTTTTACAACTGAGCTATGGCTTCCAAGTTATGACCATTTTTTCATTCCCATCACATCTCCGTGGACCCTTTCATTGGTCGTCTCGAAGGAATATTATATTTGATTGCATTGTTAGATGGATCACAAAAATTACATCACTTTTTCTTTTTTTATCTCACCAAATTTGAGCTACGGTTTGAGGCTTATCACATATCCATGGACCCTTTCATTGGCGAAAGGGTCCTAGAAGGATGCAAAATACTACTTTTGACTACATCTTGGCTAGGAAGAAATATATCCTCGCATACTTTTAAATTTTTTTGTTGCCAAAAGTGTGAATGAACCAAAATTTCATAAGTTTTTTAGGCTCTTTAGTAAAAAATAAGCTCATAGGACCCTTGGTTCAAGGAGATGTGATGATGGTCATAACTCTCAAACTATAGCTCAGATTGATGAACTATAAAAAGGACAAGTGTTTATAAAACTCTATCCAGCCAAATGATCAAGATAATTTTATAAAAAAATTTGGTCCTCCCAACATTATGAGAGAGAGAGAGAGAGAGAGAGAGAGAGAGAGAGAGAGAGGAGAGAGAGAGAGAGGATTACCATGCCAAACATGATTATATACATGATGTAGTGCACCAAAAGAGGCCCTTCCTCTAGAGGAATAGGAAGAAGAGCTTCTCCATGATATTTAGGGGAAAGACCAACATCATGATGAGAAGGAGGAGAGCAAGCATCAAGTATGTAGATGATAGTGAGATAGGTGGGGATCACATTGGTTTGGAGGCCAATGATGCCAACTTTGAATTGGCAAGCGGGGGAGATATCATTAGCAAATGGAGGGTTTTTAGTTCAAATTAATATCCTTGAATACCCTTATGTAGACCAATCATTTGTTCAAGGGTTAGGTGGTATGTAGTAGTCCTTAAGGTGTGTGGGGACTCCATACCCTAGGGTACATATCTAATGTTATGGTTTTATGCTATTTTCAATTGACCAATGTAGTGGTTAGATTGCATGTTGTCAGAAACACTTTGACTATGATATGTTTGCTTGTTTTTGAAGCATGGATATGATCATGACTACAATATGCAGCTTTACATCTTTGGTATATGCTTGAAGGAATGCCCTTGTGGTATGACAAGAATAACATCATATCTATAGTGTTTTGTGGTTTGTGGTTTGGGTGCACATTCTATGTTGGTATTGTATTTTTGGTGCTACATGGTTAGTAAGTATCTATGCTGACCTTGGAGACAATCCTATAGGGTATGGGGTGGAAGCATCAAAAGGGTTCACAACACCATTTCTCTAGGAAAGGGTGTATCATGAAAGGTCATTGGAATCAAGCTCGAAACTATAAGATTGTGGGTTTGAACTTGGGAAAAAATCATACTCGTCTCCACGGTATCTAGATCTTTGGGATAGAAAGGACAATATCTCGCAAATCGGAAAAATTCATGAAATTATGGCCAATAAAGAGATCTTTCTCCAGATAAGTATCACTCTATTTATAACATTTCCCTTCATGCTCGGGTTCACTATCAATAAAGATTAGAGAGAAAGAACATGGAACTCGAAATATGGTGTGCGGGGTGTTGAGATATCAAGCTCTATCCCCGACATATCTCCTGGATGACTATCATTTATGTCACCGTCTATGTTAGTTGTACTCGTGGTGTAGTTAGACTACCACGTATGTTTTGGTTTGGGTTCACATATGAACCACGTATTCTAGGTTTTGACATATAGGGTATTTCCCTCTTCTATTGTATTGTTGTTGTGTGCAAAAGTGAAGAAAGGCTTCACCCTCCAACCTTGTGTCTCCTCTCTTTTGTGTGTTGTGAAGAAAGCTGAACTTGAGTCTCCTATCTCTCTCCCTCTTTCTTTACATGGTATCAGAGCCTTGTTCGTGGTAAGGAGCTCAAGAAAGCTAGCCAAGTTTCTGGTGTCCTGGTAAGAGGACCAGTGTAGCTTTCCTATTTCGAGTTTGGGAGCAAATCTCTGCAGGTAGCACAGCCAAAAGTGCAGGAGTGCACTGCTTCAGATTGAGAGGCCCTTCGTGGTGCGGCGAGAGCGCAGTATATGCTGCGGGATGGGGCGAAGCCCTCGGTGACTTTCTTTTTTTGATTTGAGGCCGTTTCGGGGCCCGTTTTGAAGGCGGAAGTTCTTCGCAGGCACTCAGAAAAAGGCTCTGTTTTTGCTGTGCGACCACCGCGCGGCTAGTCGGTGGAAAGGTGCCGCAGAAATTGCATCGTATGCCTATGTGCAGAGATATTGGGAGTTGCAGATTCATGCCTGTTGCCTGTTGATGCAAAATCGTCACGAGGAAGTGACTGTGTGGTGAAATACCACTTTCGTCAGTGTTGCAGATCTGCCCCTGTGAGGCTTTTCGCAGAAGTTTTGCTATTTGCCCTTGTGAGGCATTTGCTGTGTTTATAGGTTGCTGTTGCAATTCGTGATTTGTAAAATGTCTGAGAATCTGTCTACCATTGTCAGTGAGAAGCTTGACAAGAACAACTTCCAAGCATGGAAGTTCAGGATGACAAACTTCCTTATGGGAAAGGGAGTTTGGGATTACATCAGTGGTGAAACTGCAGAACCAGTTTTGGGTACTGCTCCCACTCCTGCTGAATTGAAGGCCTTTAAAGAATGGCATGAAAAAGCCAGAAAATGCCTGTATTGGCTGTCCGTTAGCATTTCAGATTCTATGATTGTGCATATACAGGATCTAGAGACACCTAAGGAGGCATGGGATACATTGGTGAAGCTGTATAGCACAAATACCAAAGCACGAAAGATGCAGCTAAAGCAGGAGTTGCACAATGTGCAAAGGAAAAATCTGAATATAAATGAGTATTCCTTGAAGGTGAAAGGCCTTGCAGATTCTCTTGCCTCCATTGGAGCACCTGTTGATGATGAGGACTTAGTGTCCGTGACCTTGAATGGTCTTGGGAAAGATTATGCACAGTTTCGGACATCCATTGGAGTCCATGAAACATTTCCTGATTTTCAGGAACTTATTGCTCTCTTGCTGAGTGAAGAGCAAAGGAATGGTGGTTCAGCCACCTCAGCTTCTCAAGAGACTGCTTTCTACTCAAATACAGGTAGAGGCAGGGGTAGAGGAAGAGGCCGTTTTGGTGGCCGTGCAGGAAATCAGAACCAGCAGCAACAACAGGAAAACCAGTCCTATGGAGGAGGACGTGGTAGTTCTAGAGGCAGGGGGAGCCAAAGAGGCCGTGGTTCATGGCAAAGGAACCAGCAAGTAAATAGCAGCACAGAATGCTATTATTGTGGAAAGCCTGGACACAAGGAGAATACATGCTATAAAAAACAGAATGACATCAAAAGTGGGAAGTTGCAGCAAAGCAACTATGCATCATCAAGTGGGCATGGTGACGACAGAAATGAGCACCTTTTTGTGATGCAGCATATGGTTAACTCCATGTCAGGAGATGCTGCAGCTTGCAATGATGTTTGGTATGTTGATTCAGGTGCCTCTAATCACATGACCAGTCATGGTGAGTGGTTTCATGATGTTAGAAATTTGGATAAGCCAGGTTATGTTGAAACAGGTGATGATACTGCGCACCCAATTACGCAGGTTGGTAAAGTGCCATTGGCTATGCAGGATGGCAAAACAAAGTATTTGGCAGATGTACTTCATGTTCCAAAAATCACTAAGAACCTGGTTTCAGTTGGCCAAATGGTTGAGCAAGGTCTGCAGGTTAGATTTAATCCTGATGGATGCTTCATTGAAGACCTGAAAAATAAATGCCGCTTGGTTGCGAAAGGCAACAAAAATGGAAGAATGTTCACCTTGGATGTTGATATGCCTGAGGTGAAAGCTGCTATGTTTGCGCATGGGAGAGGTGTCATTGCAGATATTGAGATATGGCACAAGCGCATTGGGCATGTGAATATACAAAGGCTGAAATCTATGCAAACGAAAAACATTGTTGCAGGTTTGCCTAAATTCAGAGTTGAGGGAATGCAAAAGGTATGTGAAGCATGCCAAATGGGTAAGCAGGCCAGACATGCATTTCCAAAAAATGCTAAGGTGAGCAAAAGACCTTTGGAAGTGATCCATTCAGATGTTTGGACAACAAAAGCTGCTTCTATTGGTGGATGCCATTATTATGTGACGTTTATTGATGACTACACTAGGAAGGTGTGGATTTATTTTATGAAGCACAAAAGTGAAGTGTTCAGCCATTTCAAGGCTTTTAAGGCCATGGTTGAAAAAGAGAAAGGTGTGCATATTAAAGTGCTAAGATCTGATGGAGGGGGAGAGTACTTTTCAGAAGAATTTTGTGAATATCTGAAAGAACAGGGAATTCAAAGGAAGTACTCATGCAGGTCTACCCCTCAGCAGAATGGGGTTGCAGAAAGGAAGAACAGGCATATTGCAGAAGTAGGACGGGCGATCCTAAATGAGAAAAACATGCCTGATTATTTTTGGGCTGAAGCAGTAGCAACTGCTGTTTATATTATGAACAGAACCCCCACTGCAGCTGTCCATGGCATGACGCCTGAAGAAATGTATACAGGCCAAAAACCAGATATTTCTCACTTGAAGGTATTTGGTTGCATAGCTTATGTTCATGTTCCTGATGAGAAGAGAACAAAGCTGGATCCAAAGGCAGAAAAATGCATCTTTATTGGATATGCTCAGCACCAGAAAGGGTATCGCTGTTATAACCCTTCCACCCGCAAAATGCAAGTGAGCAGAGATGTTGTTTTTGATGAAATGAGCAGCTGGTATGCACCAACTGTTATGGTAGGAGATGCAGATGCAGGAAATGGGAATGCTGCAATAAATGCAGAGCAGCAATCTCAAGCCTTGAGTGGACCCAGAGAGTCCTCTACTAGTGGATCTAATGCATGGACAGGGAGATTGAGATCTAGTGAATCGTCACATGGCAGTCCTGATAGTGTTGTGCAGGTATCACATAAGGGAAAAGAAAAAGTGGACCATGCTCCAGTATTTGATGTGTCTGCTGGTAGCTCTCATGTTGATGGAGAGTCAAGCGGCTCTGAAATGAGCCTTGATGAGGAACTTGGGATTCCTTCTGTTGTTACACCTGGTGCAAGGAAAAGCAGGCATGATTTAAAGACTCCTGCAACTGATCCAGTTGTACGGAGGTCCACTCGTATTAAGTATCCAGTTGACAGGCTGAGATATGATGGGTATACAGCACATCACTATGCTTATATGGTCAAGGTTCTAGAGGAGCCAGAGCCCACATGTTTTGAGGATGCAGCAGGGCATAAAAATTGGGAAGCAGCTATGGATGAAGAGATGGCTGCCTTGGATGCAAACCACACTTGGGATTTGATGCCTTTGCCTCATGATAAGAAGGCTATTGGCTGCAAGTGGGTTTACAAAGTAAAGCACAATGCTGATGGGTCTGTTAGCAGGTACAAGGCAAGATTGGTTGCCAAAGGTTTTGCGCAGACATATGGAATTGACTATGAGGAAACTTTCAGCCCAGTTGCAAGGATGGCAACCGTGAGAGCAGTAATTGCTATGGCTGCTGCAAAGGGATGGTCTTTGCATCAGATGGATGTGAAAAATGCCTTCTTGCATGGTGACTTGCAGGAAGAGGTTTATATGATGCAGCCAGAAGGTTATGAGGATAAAGCACACCCCGAATTTGTATGCAGGTTGCGCAAAGCCTTGTATGGCTTAAAACAGGCGCCGAGGGCATGGTCAGACAAGATAGGGCAATATCTTGTCACTATTGGATTTGAGATTTCCAATTCAGATTTTTCACTTTATGTGAAAAGGACAAACAGAGGGATTGTGCTTATAGTCATCTATGTTGATGACTTGATTATTACAGGTGATAGTGATGCAGACATTAATGAAGTGAAGCTGCTGTTGAAGCAGAAATTTGAGATGAAGGATTTGGGAGAGCTGCGTTACTTCTTGGGCATTGAGGTTATTAGATCCCCGAGTGGGATATGGCTGTTGCAAAGGCAATACGGTTTGGACATGCTGTCCAAATATGGGATGACAGGCTGTAAGCCTATTTCTGTTCCATTGGAGCAGAATGTGAAGCTCAATGCAGAGTCAGGTGAGCTTCTTGAAGATATTACTATGTACAGGCGCATAGTAGGTAGCTTGATTTACATGACTATAACCCGACCAGATTTGAGCTATGCTGTGGGGCTGGTGAGTCAGTTTATGCAGGCACCGAGGAAGCCACATTTGGATGCGGCTAGGCGCATATTGCGGTATGTGAAGTCCACATTGCATTATGGACTGTTTTATGAAGCTGGGTGTGCATTACAGGTACATGGATACACAGATGCTGACTGGGCTGGTAGTGTCTCAGACAGGAGATCTACTAGTGGTTTTATGTTTTCCCTTGGGAGTGGTGCCATCAGTTGGAGCAGCAAGAAGCAGCCAACAGTTGCCTTGTCGAGCACAGAGGCTGAGTACAGGGGTGCAGCAATGGCTGCATGTGAGGTAGCTTGGTTACGGAAGCTACTTGCAGATATGGGACAGTCAGTTCATGCAGCAGTTGTCATTCATTGTGACAACATTAGCAGCATCATGCTTGCTAATAACCCAGTTTATCATGCTAGAACGAAGCACATTGAGGTGCATTATCACTTTGTGAGAGAGAAGGTTCTAGCTGGTGAGATTGATCTTGTCTATGTCAGCACTGAGGAGCAAGTGGCTGATATCTTTACGAAGGCATTGGGTACCGAGAAGCTTCGCAGATTTAGGAGCTTGCTTGGTGTACGTGAGATGGATTTGAGCTTGAGGGGGAGTGTTGAGATATCAAGCTCTATCCCCGACATATCTCCTGGATGACTATCATTTATGTCACCGTCTATGTTAGTTGTACTCGTGGTGTAGTTAGACTACCACGTATGTTTTGGTTTGGGTTCACATATGAACCACGTATTCTAGGTTTTGACATATAGGGTATTTCCCTCTTCTATTGTATTGTTGTTGTGTGCAAAAGTGAAGAAAGGCTTCACCCTCCAACCTTGTGTCCTCTCTCTTTTGTGTGTTGTGAAGAAAGCTGAACTTGAGTCTTGTTGAGATATCAAGCTCTATCCCCGACATATCTCCTGGATGACTATCATTTATGTCACCGTCTATGTTAGTTGTACTCGTGGTGTAGTTAGACTACCACGTATGTTTTGGTTTGGGTTCACATATGAACCACGTATTCTAGGTTTTGACATATAGGGTATTTCCCTCTTCTATTGTATTGTTGTTGTGTGCAAAAGTGAAGAAAGGCTTCACCCTCCAACCTTGTGTCCTCTCTCTTTTGTGTGTTGTGAAGAAAGCTGAACTTGAGTCTCCTATCTCTCTCCCTCTTTCTTTACACGGGGTGCAAAATGCGCTCTGTATAAGCTTCAAAGCATGCAAAAGACCTTCCCTGCCGTAGGTGTTGGAATTATTATGCTTAGTAGGGCCCTCTCCCTCCGATAACTTACCCTGATGAGCCCGAGACACTGGTGGGGGTTTCTTTTTCCCCCCAATAGAAACATGAATGGTTGTAATATCACCAAGTGAAGTTATCATATTCCAATAATATGAATTTGGCTGAAATGTAGTACATATTGGTAGTAGCGGTGGTACCAACCACACCCTCTCATTGTTCAAAAACCAACCCTCGTGCCCAGGTGGAACAAAAAAAGCAAAAGCAAATGAGAATTACCTGCCTGATGGGGGAGATTCCTAGGTAGAGCTACCAATCATAACATTTCTATTATTCCCAGTGGATTTGGGAACAAGAACAAATGAGAGTGACCCTTCTATGATATGAGTTTTTTTGAACTAGCAACAGACAACACCATGATAGATGCCCGGAATTGTAGGAATGGTGGAGGAAGTAGTGATGGTTAAACCACAAGAATGGTAATGACGTCACTCATGGCAAGTGGACCATGGAGTGCAAATCCACTGAGAATTGTCCAAGGAATGGGAATCCAATCTTGCCCTTTCTTTCTTAGGCGTACTCAGAAAATAAATTTTTGGAAGGAATTTTGAAATTGCATATTCTGTGGATGCGGCAAAGGCTCGTCGCACCCACCAAGAAGTTGGGCTCGCACTATCATACCTATTGGGGGAGCGTTGGCTCACACTCCCCTACAAGTTGAACTACTGAATCATGTTGGTACACCATTGAATTTCCCTCGGCACCATTCCATGAGTTCATGAATGACAATGGTGGTCCCCCGAGGGCTAAGGAAAGAGAAGAGATAGGTGGGAAGGAACGAAAGTGGGTTTTCCATGTCTAGTAGTTTTGAGTGTAGTAAAAAGGTTTTGGGTTTACTTTTTACCAGGTGGCCCGTGACTAGAAAATTTCATCACAATAGAATGGTAATGCCAAGTCCCTTTCATTGCCGTGGTTAGGACATCATCTTTTCACATCAAAGACATGGGTTCAACTCTATGATAGCCTTAAACTACCATGAATATCCCAAGCTTGAATAACCAACACCTCAAGACATGCCTGAAAATGGAAGAATGATTACAGATCCAATGGTGACGAGTATCGAGGGAAATTTGAGGATTATATAGGGTGACTTCACCAAAGACATAGGCACGCTAAGAAAATTCCCTGAGGCGAGGCGAGGCGATCTCATGAGCTCTTGGAAACCCTTTTGGTTATTCGTAATGCCATCGTGTTGGATATGCAAGTGGTAGCAAGGCCTTTGGTGTTCCAAATTCAGTCAAGGCCTTTAGCCTATCCTACTTGTATTAAATATGAGTTGGGATCAAGTGGGAACTCACGTAACCAATATCACTGAAAAGGTAAACCTGGGGTTGGACGTGTGAGTCTTGGATTATTTCAAGCTGAATTTATTTATTTTTTAATGTATATAATCTCTCTTGTGTATGGAATCTTGGATCTCTAATCTTGGCAATCATTGTACCATTTCTACTAGGAGTAGCCTTTCCAGTGTTAGCCAAAGTCATGGCTTCCATGCAATGTCGGAGGGGTCCTGGTCTCGTGGGATTATTTGGGTTGTAAAAACTTTTAGTAGCAGATGGTTTAAAATTAATTCTAAAGGAACCCATTTCACCTTCAAAGGCTAATTTCTTTATTTCTATAATGGTTTTGGTAATGTTATCTATATCACGTTTGGTTGCTTAAGCTGTTACACCTTTTGATTATGGTATGGTGTCGATGGATTTCCACGCAGGTATGCCCTATCTATTTGCTATATCTTCTTCGGGGGTTTATGGCATTATTATAGCGGGTTGGTCTAGTAATTTTAAATATTCTTTTTTAAGAGCATTACAATCTACCGCTTAAATGGTTTCTTACGAAGTGTCTATTGGTCTTATTATTGTTATTGTATTAATCCATGTAGGTTGTTGTAATTTGAGTGAGATTGTCATAGTGCAAGAGCAGATATGGTTTTGTGTTCCCTTGTTCCTCGTATTGATTATTTTTTCCATTTCTCATTCAGCAAAAAATAATCGATCTTCATTTGATCTACCAAAAGCAGAAGCTGAATTACTGGCAGGCTATAATGTGGAATATTCCTCAATGGGGTTTGCTTTGTTTTTTTTGGGAGAGTATGTTCATATGATCTTAATGAGGTGTGGAGCTTTGCATCTGAGATTTGTTGGGCTTCCAATCTTTGCAAGATCCAACGTCCTCTCAAGGGCCTTGCGTAGTAAGCCCCTCTGAGCAATGATCCGAAGACTAATAGGTCTCACAAAGATTTTAGGGAGGGGTAGCCTGATGTGTAAGCACAGCAACAAACTGCAAACCTATTGGATGACCTTTCTATGATCGGGGGGTATCCTGAGTGGTTACCTTGTGACTCTTCCCTAGACCTATACTATCAAATGCTTATATGGGAAATTGTGTTCCTAGGTCTAGAACTAGGGAGGATTGGTTTGAGAAATCCTCTATCGTCCCCTCCATAGGGTGCGGACACATCTACATGGATTACATGTGACAGCTACAAAGATGGCGGGGAAGGAAATAGTACTCGACATCCACGGATGAATGTAAACCCATTGGATAGATAATCATTCTAGTACTAGGAGAGAAGACGATGGTGGTAGGCACTAGTCCAAGTGGCACAAAGTGCTATGAGTCATTGAGACGATGACAGGGCATGAAGCCCACCCATATACTCAGAACTATTTTAAGCAAAAGACTACTACTAGCATCCCCTGAGCAAATTGAGTCTCAACTAGGCAACTTAAGCCTTGATGAAGAGGGCTAATTTCTAAAAACTTGTTCGTTGGATGGAAGCTCTTTGGAAGGGTTGGAGAGAGACTTGTCGTGCCTCTTGTTAGGTACCTGCTTTGCTCGAGCCTGTGGGGGAGTGATGATACAACTTATTTATGAAAAAGCATTTCTTAAAATCGCATTTGGGGCCTCTTCCAGGGAATTTTTTTTCGTGCAGATGACTCTTTTTCAAAAAATGGGCTTCCGTCCCAAGTTTAGACATCTCACAAGATCATTTTTCATCGGCCTTGTAGGGGGTGAGAGAGGTGGCTTTTCCTTCAGAGTCACCCCTATTATGGAATATTTACTCGCATAATCCTGATCGAGAGATGGAGAGGTTTCGAGAAGAACACGAAACTCCAAAGGCTCACAGAAGAGAATCAGTTTTCTTTAGGATGACAGGTTGGGGGAACTAAAAAAACTATTGGTTTTCTCCCTTCAATAGATGACAAAACCATCGTGGGGGTGAAACGCATCCAACGTAAAGCGTCTCCTTTTCGGACCTCTAGTTGGAGGCCTAGGAAATTCAAAGAGAATTTATCTCTGACCGTGAGATAGGGCGAATTGCTTTTCACTTTCCTGGCTTCACCCCTTCCTACTTCCCTTACCTTGGGCCTTTGAGTTGAGTTAGAGTCGAAGCAAAGCCTTTGTGCCTTCATTCATAGAGCCAACGGTTTCACCTCGAAATGAGCAAAGGCCAAAGGTGAAGAACTCTACATGTTCTCCATGAGAAACCCCTATGGTGGTCTGATAAAGTTGGATGGGGAGGAGGGACTAGCTATCAAGTTGGGACGTAGATGCCTAGCTCATGAGCAAGGGCTATCCCCCATGGACTTCAATGACCTAGACTCCACTAGGATCCATTACGTCTGATATCCCAATGACTTCCCACTAGGAATTGTTGGTCCCATAGAGTTGATAATGAAAATCTAAGAACGTATCACCCACTCTCCATAATCTGACTCGAACCTTGAGGTAGGCTCTATAGGATTCACATAAATATCTGCAGGGATGGTAGAATTCCCCCCGTACGATCATTTGGGGAATCCCAACTTCGAATACTTCCCTACAATTCCTGGGAGATCTGGAAAAGCTTTTGGGAGTAAAACACTGTATTCATCCCATAGCTCCCTACTACTGATGCTTTGCCATCCATTCCAAGTCAAAGGACCAAGGGAAGAGTATCCCAATCTAATAGCTAATGAAGGCGATAAGAGAAACGGGGCATTTACAGGACGTGGGGCTTTAACTAGTAGAGACTCCAAAAATAGGAGGGGTCATCCCTAGGGGAGCATCTTACAGGAGACTGCCAGGGACATCTAACAAAGATTGAGAGAGATGGCACATAGCCCAAGTCGGAGCAATGTGCCATCATATGTTCAATATGCAATCCCATGATTGGGCGAATCTACTACACATGGGACTTTCTGGCCCACCTTAGGATCATAGTTGTAGATTGCTTTCTTCGATCTAGTTTGGGCTCGCTCAAATGTTCCAAGGGCCTTGGAAGAAATGATCGAGGCCATGGTAGTTTGAAGAATGTAATTTACCACTATCATCCTGATGCTAATGGAAGTTTTCATTGTTCTTACATATAGGAGTTGAAGGTGTCGAGCTTGGTTGTCCTCCTCATATCAAGGCTCATATGTGGGGCATTGACCCACTTCTTGTGATAGACCTGAAAGTGAGGTCACTTTCCACTTCTCACAAGCTCTAAGATCCACAATAAAATCGTTCAAACGAAGTCACCTAGAGCCTAGATGACTTTAGGTGCAAAATGTGACTTTTAGACTATGCATCCACCAACTAATTAGACTTAGTGAGTTTCATCTTTTTTTTGACTCATTTTATTGATGGTAAGTTGGTGTAGTGACTAGGAATCCCAATCACACCTAGTAGGTTTTTCCTAGTTTGTGTATTAAGAACATTGTTTGTCAATTTGCATATATTATGTGCTACTTGTTTGAATGTTTAGCTTATGTCACATTTCTAAAGTAATATCTCATTGATATGTCCTTATTATGAATAAATCATCATATTAAAATATCCCTCCTTTGGAATATACATTCTAGCATCGCATACTTTGAATACATCCCTTGGTCCAACTCTTATGAAGCGGATGTTGGTGTGAGGAAAATATCTTAAGGGAGATTGTCTCTATGGTATGGTAGTAGATTATTTTTCCATTGTTTATTAATATTTCGTTCATCAGTGCATTCAACAGACAAACTGCCATTTCTGTATTTGAACCAAAGCTATAAATTATAGCACAAAGCCTTTAAAAGCTTGCGTGTGCTTGTTTTTAAGGAACAATCTACTATTTGTGCAACCTATTTCAAGTACAACCAAGCACCAACTTTTGAAAACTGATGCTAAGACCCAATCGCATTTATTCCCTTTGAAAGACATGTCCTAGTGGGAACTAACTTAAAGGCTCATTTCCTACCAACTTAGCTATCCATCCATCAAACTAAGATAGTTGTGCCTCACTTCCTTTTATGATGTAAATGTATAAAAAATGACAGCGACTAAGCACCTTATAAGCCTTGTCTATAACATCTCGTAGAGGTCTTTGATGGTGTAGCAAGATTTAGCAAGCAAACGGGTCACTCGAATAGAATTTTACTTACAAGAAATTATGAGAAGGTACATTAATGTGTGCACAATTTTTCCTTACCCTTAAAAGTAAACATACTCATTTAGTAACATTGGCATTATAATACATGATCCCTCCATGTGCATTTTGCTGGTCGAAAACTATTTTGCAAGTTTTGTCTCCTCAAAGCGATTGATTTGCATTTAGTGCATTCACGTAGCTCAATTTCTCTTGGTTCAACCTTTTACAGAAGGTGATAGTTTAAGAGAGGAGGCTAGAAAGTTTGTGCTTCCTAGTGTGTGGACAACAATTGGTGCTAAAAGCTTGAGCTGCCGTAATGTAACACGGGAGGGAAGGGGAGAGGAACCCAACGAGGTGAAAGTGGGGTGGAGAATTGACAATGAGTGAGGGGGGAATGGGGTGGGAAAGTCCTCTCTTGAAACTTGAAGAGATTGGGATGAGGTATATGAGAGGGAAGGGAAACTACTAATGCAAAGAAAAGAGTTTATGAGAGGCTAGAGGCGTGCATGTAAGAGCCCACATGAGTTGGGGACCAAAGTTCTGTTGGTCTTCCGGCTTATCGTTGCAACAACAAGCAGGACAGATCCCATACTGGAGCTCAGCTCTAACTCTGGCTATGGCGGTTTACCTCAAAGTACATACTCTTTTAAGTTACTAATCCTTAATCCTCCCCTGCTAGCCTTGACAATAGCGCTGAGAAGAGGGCATCCCTCTTGGCCGCCCTTGCCTCCTCCATCGCCCTCCTATGCTCCTCTCTCTCCCTCCACATCCTCTCTGTTTCTATCCTTTCCTTCTCCAGCCTCTCCATCGTTTCCCTCCATTGCTGCTCCCTCACCCTCCTCTCCTCCTCCCTCCTCTGCAACGCCTCCATCCACTCCCTCTCCACCCTCTGCTGCTGCTGGAAGAAATCCTCTAGCACCTCCTGCATGGTGTTCGCCCTGCATTTCTCCGCCGTCGACCGCGTTCTTTCCCTCTCCGCTTTCCTCGGCTTCTTCGACCTCTTCATCGGCCGCTCTTCTTCGCTCTCTTCGTCCTCTTCCTCCTCTTCGTCCGATAAGTCTTCAGAGGACCTCTCCCCCAATACGCCCCTTCTTCCTTTCTTCTTGCCAGGCCTGTCGCTCTCCGCGAGAAGTAAACCATCCAAATTCTTGTCGGTCTCGGAGAAAATGGCGTGCAATTCGTCATAAAACGGGCAAGGCCGCCCATTCTCGAGGTCGGTGGCCTCCATTCCTTGCGTGATCGCTATCGTCTGCCATAAAAAGATCGGTTAATTCGCAGGGTCAACAGATAGATCGAGCCCTCGAGGGGCAACAAAGAACACGATTTGCAGGAGCAAAACAAACGATGCGAGGTCTGCCTTTACCTTGTATCGATTGTACAAGTTCTTCCATTTGCATTTGCACTGATCCGCGCTCCGGCGGTGCCCTCTCTCCTTCATCTTGGTGGCAATCATCTCCCACAGAGACTTATTGCGCTTGGTCTGGGTGAAGTCCTTCTCGAGCTCGGCGCGGATGGCGATAAAATCCTTGGTTTCTTGGTGACCCCACTGGGGGATGCGGTCCTCTTTGCGGGCACAGTTGAAGGAAGAGGGGGGGAGGTCAGCGGGGAGGTGGAGGGGGGGGAGGGAGGCGATGGCAGCCATGGAGTCGGGCCCGGAGCAGGGTTGGGGGTGACGGGAAGCCAGGGTGGGGAGGAAGAGCAGCAGGGAGGAGGTGAAGAAGACAATGGATTGCTTGAGTGAAGGGGGAAGATGAAGAAGATAAGAGGGGGTGGTGGAGTGCGTTTGCGCCGTGTGAACGCGGAATGCAGGCAGGTGACCCATGGGGACCCATGGCACCCAAGATCGAAGGTGCAGAAAACGCGTTCTGGAGTCGACTTCGAGGGGTTTGCAAGTCAAACAAGCAGGACCTTGTATCCCTTCACTATTTTATCAGATGCCCCGATTCCCATGCAATTGTTTTGCCCGCGCCCCGTCAATTGTGGGCGCCGGCGACCGGCCACGTCTGCATTCCCGATAACCCTTCTTCCCCGTTGGCCGTCCCTTCTGTTGCCTGATCCCCCACGCTCTCCGCTCACGTGATCCGTTGACACGCGTGCCAGTCGCCTTGACCTCACCTACACGTCCAATTCACTCCAAGCTTTGCACTTGGACCCAACAATGCCGCATTGGTAGCACTTTGCCAAAGCCCAAACCCTCAACTAGGGCACGACTTTGGTGCATGCATCCCACTCTAACATTGCAATCCACAGTTGCACACCGTCAATGGGAAATGCGATCTGGCCCGTTTAACAAGCTGCCTTAATAATAGTAATGCGTGCGCCCCCCTTTAACCAACAAAATTACCAAGAATTTGCATATGTACTTGGTTACCGGTAGCACCTCCTTCGATCGCAAAAACCACGTCGCGATTGACACACAAACTGTGCTGATCGACATGCGATATTGCCCAATCATGCCTTGCCATGTGGCTCGCTCCTAATGTCGTTAGCGGTCGGTAATCGTCTCTGATCAGAAATCGGATCAACCAGTTCCTAGCTTGTCAACTGATCACCAGTGTAGCCGGTTTCCTCCCGAGAATCACCTCTTGAAAGCGATTCCCTACTCCTTGACAAGGTGCTCTATACAAGGCAATGAAAAATGGCCTGCTCTCACATGTAGAGCTCCCCTACAACTAGCCAAATGTAATCATTTGGTTGAAGCTAGTTGGGCAATTAGGGCACATGAACAAAAATGCTGAAAACTATGGCAATTACACCAAATGCACTTTTTTTCCTCCAGTGTGCAGCCTCTTACAAGCACAAGATAGCTTCAACTTACAAATTGAAAGCCCACAAATCCATATCTTGAAGAAAAATGATTTTTTAAAAACACTTGGCCAACTACAAGAAACACGTCCACCCTCGTGGTTGGCTTCACAAGGCCCACGTGGACGCTCACAATGGAAAGCCTAATTAAACTCAATAAATGCTCAATTTGCACACCAATGAGAGGTTCTCCAGTTGGTAAGGTTGATAACGTGCAGCCTAGTTCGATCCTCGCAATTGGCTCATAACTAGCGAACATTCTCTTGGGCGACACCTTAAGTCCTTGAGTTATATCTCCCACCAATCCGTGACTCAGCTACCAAGTCATTTGGGTCATCTTTGGTAGGCGATTGGTAGTTCCTCTATGATACAACTTTTGATTGGATAGGGCGCCTTGTGAAACCTACCTATCATAACATCATCTTCAGAGTGCAACCACATGCCTGTACTCAATTGGAGTAGATTTAACCAAGGTAAACGACTAACAGCTGGATTGCTCACTCCGATATTCCCCATGGAATCTTTAACCAAATTGCCGTGGCGAAAATAATATACCCGTCTTCTTCCGTCGTTCTAAATTGCGTGAGTCAAATACTTAGCTTTCCTCCGCGGCACGGTGGACCTGTGTTATATTTTTCTCAGAGTCAAAATGCATGGTCCCCTCGCCCTGCCGATGCGTTCGAGGTTCCAGAAGCCTGAAGCCCGCGTACTCCAACAGCCTGTCATCGTTTAGATCATCTCTCCCGTTGTTGCGTTCCCACTCACCCACAAAGCCTCATCGCTGGCATCCACATGAGCTCGACCGACCCTTCTTCTCAGGGTAGATAAACCCCGCTCACAACCCGTTCACGGTAAAACACTATGGACGACGGACGTTCAACAAGAAGTTGCTCCCCCGCAGCGAGACAGATGCCCAACAGAATTCACTGCCGCTCAATCGCTAACAGGTGGCACGGACTTTCTCCTCCAACCGTCGTTCTCAATTCTTGTGCCGGGAGCCAGCAGAGTTCGCTTTTTCGGTCAAGTCAATTGGCACGAAGCGCGTCAATTCAAATTTTCTCTGTGTGTCAAGTCAATTGATATGCCTAGCCAGTTGGCGAGCTTTTGACAAACTTTGCATTCGCGCTGAACCAATCTGGGTTCCGCTATAGATCTTTATCATGCTATGCTCAGTTTCTAAGAGCGCTTTCCCATGGTTTGCAGCCCTGGCAAAAATGCTACGATGCAAGCAGACTCTGGCACAGCACAGCAAAGGTTCCCGTGAGGGGAAAGGCGGAAGGCAATTCCACGGTGAAGTGTAATCCCTCAGATTTTGTAACTTATCTTATGATTCCTCATTCAAAAATATGTAAAACCAGAAATGCAAAAGCCAAGTGTGTTTCTTAAATGGCCACATCAAAGCTTGCACTAATGCTTGACCCCACATGACTTCAATGGAGCATTCACAAGATATGTGCAAATGGAAAATAAGTCATGATTATACAATCATCTTTAGAAAGTTTGTTGTTTCTCATTTGGATATGGCATTACAATATTGGATATCTTATGGAATCTTTGAATATGCACTTATTACGTGAACAAGTATAT
The DNA here is from genome assembly GCF_047967505.1 of Dipteris shenzhenensis. NCBI lineage: Eukaryota > Viridiplantae > Streptophyta > Polypodiopsida > Gleicheniales > Dipteridaceae > Dipteris > Dipteris shenzhenensis. The sequence goes on along the minus strand of NC_141609.1, from coordinate 49,496,810 downwards.
CAATCATTCTTCAAAATATCTCCTTAACACACTCTATCTTCATTAAATTAATATGCATGAACTATCCATTAATCTTTAAGGTCATCTAGTTGTAAAATTAATCTTTGGTTCAATAGTCTTGACCTCCCATTTAGTTTAATCATTCAATTGCTCTCTTCATATCTCCACAACTAATTGCCCCCTTACTAATTAAATTTTCACGTCGTCTATGTTTCTCCATCTCATATAAAATAGATAATTGGCCTGGTATACATAACAAGAAAATAAATGGGTGTGTTTTCATTAGACAAACTTGCATCTCAATTGGCCCCCCCAGTGAAAGAAAACCGGCGTATTAATTAATTCTTTGCACTGGGGGGCATTGTGCACGTATTAAGGTAAGGTGGGTGATTAAATTGTGATGTGCGGGGGACACAAAAATTAAGGTACAGTTGCTGAAAGATTTGAGAGTACGGGAGCTTCTTGGAGAAGCTTCTATTCTTCAGAAGCTTTTGCAGCCTAAATTAAAGACCAGGGCATTTGAGGGAAGGAGGGTAGAGGAGAAGGGGTTGTGAAAGCCTCTTGAAGACAAGGAGGAAGGCTGAGGGGAATGGAGGGAGGGAGGGAGAGAATGGGAGCACCTTGAGAGGCGAGGGGGAGGAGGGAGCGAGGTAGTGGGGCTGAGAGGCAGGGAGGGAGAGGCACGGATGGAGGGGCAAGCGAGAGAGGGAGAGGATATGTTAATGCACATATATGGACACAAATTCATCGGATAGCATAGGCTACTGCATCAAATTAGGAGCATAAGAGCTAGGAACAAATTAATTAATTGAATTTCGGAGCAAGAGCGATTATGAATTACATCTCAATACAATTGACTTCTTGCACCACATGCATCATGACCATATAGTACAATCGGCACCAGAGTCGATGGGGCCATTGCTAACCCTAAGATGACAACAACTTCATGCTTATGCCCCTTGTCCTTCCATGTCAAGATATTAGTTGTTTCATGAGAATTTCAAATTCTAGAAGATTCATGATAACAATTTAAGTGAATATCAAAGGATGTAGCTATAATAATTGGTGCGACTTTTGAGCTAGATGGAAATGTAGATTTCTCAATGGTCCCAACATAAGTCATCATGTGGATAATTTGTATGTTTCCTTTACTGTCTCTTTTATGAAGCTAAGAATAGTGTACAATCATGAAGGCATCTATCATGTTATTTGTCTCTATAAGAACTAAGTATCATTGATGAAAGCATGACAAGAGTCAAGTGCTCTTTATTAGCTTTATATGCCATGTAACTATGGCTTGATTGAAGGTCACATGTTTCTATGATCATGAATGTGTGTGTGTATGTGTAAGCACACATGCACTTGGATGTATGCGTGCGTGCATGCGCACACACATACACACACATGCATAGATGTATCCCTAATATTTTAAGTAATTGTTCTCACTTTTTGAATTTTTTCTCATTAGTATTTACAAGTAAATATTTCTTTGCCTTACATGTCTTGTGGATTCTCAATATATATCTTTGTGTTCTCTGAGCGAAACCATATCATCATATTTCCTTTCTGCAATGAGTCCACTTTTAACTATCATTTAAAAATATACATGGGATAATTTCTCTTTTAGCTGTAAGCTAAACATATACATGGGATCTGCATTTATAAGTTCAATCATTAACTAGGGGAATATTAAAATAGTAATAAGTGTAAAGGGCCTCTTTTTGCCACTTTGTTGGTTATAAAGGGACAAAGTTTATGAGAATGGATGAGTGTCTTCCATTTATAGTTTTCCTATTTTCTTTATTAGCTACCCTTTTGGACATGGAAGGTGGACATTCACATGCATTATGTTCCTTTGTAAAGATTTTTATGGGCCCTTTTTGTACTTTTTGGAAGTAGAAGTAAGGAGGAAGTAAGGGAAAGAATTTGTTTGAAGTCACTCACATTCTTGATTATGTCTTTTAATATCAATTCACAAAGATGCACTTTATATCACCTATTGGTGGTTTTTAGTTCTACACCTTCCATTAGACTAATCAAATGGGAACATGACATGCAAATGTAACTTTGGACTATGCTTCATAATCTAGTTCACTGTTGGAGCTTTCCATCTCTTATTGGACATGAAGGATCCTTGATTAATGATAAACCATTGATAAGGAAATTCAAGGTTTTATACAGTCATGAGTGCATATAAACTGTGGGAATCATACATAATTAATGCCATATTAAGAATGCACAAGATAGTGTCATACGAGGGAACTAAAGACTTCTCGATACTTTTTGAAACTTGGATCTCTATGGAAATATCCAATGATAAGGAAATCCAAGGAAGATATATGAAGAGCCAAGAGATGTGACATTTTTCTTATGGGTAAACTTTTTGCATATTCCTCTAAAAACTAAACTTAAGGAAAGACTTGAAGCACTATGCTAAGAGATAAATAACCATGTGCATACTATTCTGTAGGAAAGTAGTGTGTACTATTTGGAACCTTAACAAATGTTTTAAGGTTGGATACTATGTCTAGAAGTGGCCTTTCCAATCAAATTATAGATTACAATGACCAACATGTAGAACACACGGGGAACACAACAAGCAACAATTGATATTTCAATGGTCTACTCCATCTTAAATTTTATATTGAAGTCAAGTGGTGTGGTTCTTCATTTAAATGCATTGAGAGATGATTGTAGCTTACCCAAACCCTTGTTGAAATCAATGGTAGGCTCATCGTATTGCCTTTGTTGAAATCAATGGTGTACTAACCTCATCACCTTTGTAGAAAGAGCCGATGAAAATTTTAGTTCTACCACATTGTGAGTTTATTGTGAGTAGCATGAGCTAAATTGTCATCACAGCTATGAACTAATATTAGGATAGCCCTCCATTAAAGATGATTCTTCCACCAAATCGATAATATCTTTGTGGCCTCCACTTTGCACTTAGGCAATGATCAACCTCATGTTTTTTCCATGCCTCCTACGTTTTCAAAAGGCCAATCTCTTTCAACATCTAAAACACTTTTCAAATCTTATGGCAACTGAGTAGGTCAAAAGCAAAGATCTATCACACAGGGGGTGAAAGCGCATATGCTATGGTGTATGTACTATTGGCAAAATGTAGTTCTATATATTAGTACTGTTTCAAAAGAACTCGAGTTAATGCATGCACAAATTATCATGCACAAGCATGACACAAACTTAAGATACGTTCAACAAAATCTTTTTGAATCCTAATGGGGGTTTTGGCTTTGTCTTTCATTTTCAGGCGCACATAGGTTTTCAGGATTCTGTCAACCACCTCATTCTCATTGTGACCTCCAGCCACCTCATTCTCACTATGACCTCCTAATTGGTTCAAGAATTTGTCAAGCACATTAGCATGTTGGCCAGTCCATTGAAGTCTTCTAGACAAAAAAAAAGCACAACTGGGCTAGAGAGAGCACATCAAAGCTGGAGGGATAATAAACCAAAAGGTAACTATTTGAGTGTTTCTCTCTCTCTCTCTCTCTCTCTCTCTCTCTCCTTATTTTTTGACTTTTACCTCTGCATATGACTTTTGCGAGATGTAAAAGGTGGACGGATGGGGTCTGGTAATAGGGAACATTAGGGACACGAGCAGCAATCAGGTGATGGAGGAGGAGGCTAGAACAAGTAAGTTTCCTTGTATTGATTTGTTTGGTTGCCTCACGTAGATTGCAGAGATAGTCAATAAAAAACTCCTCTTCTTCTTTTTCAAGTTTTTCATTTGCATACAACTATTACATATGGCTGAGCCGTAACATTATTTACAAGTAAACAGAAGCAAACATGTCCCTGAAGAAAAACCTGAAGTCGCTAGGAAAGATCAGCAAACCCAAGAAAGATCCTTAGATCCTCTTTCCAACAAAGTGAACTGTAACAAAGGAAAAGGGGAAGGGCAAGGCCCTTCAAACCCTTTCAATTCCAATCAAGGTGAAGCTTGGGTGGAAGCTTTTCTTTAAAGCTAGGCTAGAAGTCTACCATGCCATGGATAAGTGGATCCAAGGCACCTAGGGCACCCCGAACAAGGCAAGACAATGAGGCTATCACATTGGAAACCTCAAGAAAGAATTTTATGAAGACTTTATTTCTATATATAGAAGGATATACCAGACTGCTATAGTCATGAACAATGAGGTGGGCACTTTATTGGCCCGAGCATATGCTACATGGATTCATGGCACTAAGGTGGATTGGGATGATTTTCCCCACCATAGAGAAACCAATGTGAGGAGTACTAGTCAAGACAACACCTGTATCAAATAGGATCATGTTGCGAGAATCTCATTGGAAGGCCTTACAAAGGAACACCCTGTGAAGACGGACATGAGTACTACATTGTGTGAGACACTGACCGATGATCGACAAGTGGTCTTATCTGATTGGAAGAGAACGGTGAGGGAGGTGAAACAAAAGTTGGAGTAAATGGCTACTGCACACGAGCCAGAAGTCATAGGCTCTATGAGACTCACAACTGACTGGGTTCATACCAAACTCAAAAATGCCAGTAGCACCATGCAAGATAAATTGTTAGCGGATTTGAAAAAGTTGAAAGTAGAGCTATAATGCACCACAAAAATTTTCAATTTGGAAAGAATGCACCATGTTCGGATCTCAGAGCAGTTGGAGTCAAAAGCTACGTCCAACATTCATATGCAGCAATTGACGGAGTAGTTAATAAAGCATGGGTCGTAGGTTCTCATCCCTGCACCAATACATCATCCAACATGCTCTCCGAGTATTCTAGTGGTCATTGAAAAGTAGGGTGAACTTTTTTTATTGACTTAATCTGTGTTTTATTTTAGGCTCACGTCTTTGCAGTTAGTACGCACTAACCCTTTCTATACATATGCAGGTGTGTATTATGTGGGTTGGGATTTAATACAGACTCTCTTGAAGTGGTGTTCGCACCCTACTTGCACAAATACCACATGGTGTGTGCAACAGTTTATTTTATTGATCAAATCGAGTGCATTTTTCTATCTTGCAAGAAGAGTGTTTCAGACCCAGGGGGTCCACTGGGGTTTATCGTATGGTACCATGTCAGTGTAAGGGAGGGGGGTTACATAAGGGAAGGAAGATACATTTTATAAGGTAAGGTCTCGTAAATAGGGGGTAGAAAAGGGGGATTTTCATATATTTATTGCACGCAGGTGACGTCTCCTTATTACTACTAGTGAATCCCCCGTGGTTTCAGAAGATTGGGTGGCTGCCATGGGATTAAAAAACACTGGTAAGTCTGCTTTGCAACATGCGTGTTAAAATTCTAGTTTTTAAAATAATGTTTGAAATTTGTGATATAGAAGAATACCAAAATAGTACTTTTTAGCATTAAAACATTCTATTATAAAGCTAAAAAATTACTGTGTACTACATATGCTGATTGAATTAAGTAGACTTAGATAGATTGTTACACTAGTTTTAGTACTATATGTAACAATGGTGATGCGTTAGATCTAAATTTGGCAGCAATACAGTACTAATATAACACTATTTTGGTTTTAATATAGTAGATTATAATACATACTAACATACTAATAAACTATTGCAGTACTAACAGAGAAGTCAGTGTGTTTCTATTCTAGTACTAATATATTACTATATTAATATTGATATAGTACAATCTATTGTTATTCAGTACTAATATAGTGGACTATTTGTTTCTATTCTAGTACTAATATATTAGAGTAGTAATATAGTACTGATATAGTACTAAAACAACACTATTCCATTATTAATATAGTAGACTCACTACTACACAAAGATCCTATTGCGATGCTTAAGTACCGACGTTTAGCGTGCGCGGGGCACTAATCGTCAATATTGGAACCAGGGTTCGTTAAGGGTCGCTATATAGTGGCTTTTAACAATTAGTAATGGTTGTTATATAGTGACATTGAGACAGTTTTCTATAGTGACGTTTTACAGAGAGTTTTTTTTTCCATACCGATCTTAAAAGATAGTTTTTCCCAATGATAATTTTTTTATTATTTTCATACATGTTTGATCTTTTGAGAGAATAAAAGTACGAGAGCATGTACATCAGGCCTTGAAGCTCATATATTCATGTCCAAGTTTGAGATGAAAAAAATCAATGAAGAGCATTTACATCAACGGTTTCAAGTCTAACACACCAAACAAGTCTATCTCAAACTCTATACCGAGTTGATCTCCTATATCATCATCGCACATTCACCTAAGAGTACTTGATCATCTTCTTCAATAAAGTGTGGTGGTTCTTAATGATCGTTGTCTTCTTCCTCAATATCGTGATCTCCATCTTCCTCCCATACGATGTCATTATGCACATCTTCCTCTTGGCTCATATTGTGATCTTCATCTTCTTCGCTAGATTCATCCGGATCAATTGGATCTGGCATTGGTAGTGGCATCTCCATATCCACATCTCTATCTTTAAAAATTTGCTTACTTCGTGGTGCAACTTGGATCACATACCACCATCTTGGATCAGAATGATCCGGATGAAAAACCACCTATATTGAAGATAGGTGCCAAATGCCATCAATTATATATATGAAATTATGCTTAAGTACATGGATCAATGGATCTTTAAAAACGAAAGCTTCGATTAATTAAATCATTACTATGCACCTGCTCACAGTGCTCGGGAAGAACAAAAGTATCACTTTCATCAATCCAAAGTTTGGTGGAGTCTATTGCAAAGAAACTGCTACTATCTTTTCTCACTGTCACATGGGGATTGTTGTAAATAGTTCTAAACCATTTTACATCAAGAATGAAAATACTAAATCGTCTGAAATCAACTTCATAGATTTCGCATATGGTTCCACAATAATCCAACTGTGAGGAGAGATTGGTATCCGAAGCACTTGCTCGGCTATCTTGTGTGAAGTTAGCCATGACTCCACAATCATACGTGACTCTCTTTGAATCAATGCCTTCCACGCGAAAATGTCGTCCATATGACCATAATGCACTGTACTTTTTGTACTGTAAAAGAGCATCATTAAAACAATGAAGATGCATCTATTTTATAGCGTATATTGTCATAAATAATTACTTAATTACATCAAGAGGTAAGAAACTTACATGCATCATACATCCAGATGATAACTCTCACTCGCACTCATTTATTGTCTCTCCATCGCGTTCGGCTTTACGTAGAGCCAGTTGTAGCCAATCAAGTGACATGTGAGTGGGGAGAAGAGCCAGATCCCATGGATATGGTTGCGATCACCTGTACATTACTCTGAATCTTGTCCTTGCATTTATTCTTTCTGCTTTGGCCACTTCATATCTCTCAATCCACTTTTGCATCTCCTTGCTATTGAGGATACAGAACTTATTGAATTTCTCCATTTGCTATTCGCTCATCTTTCTTTCAATCCCTTTTCCTTGGGGAACCTCTCGTCAATGATGCGATCATCATCCTTGTTATGCCAAACATGTGGCATATCGGGATCCGTGGATGCAAGAAACTCCGTGATATATACTAATGACTCTTGCACAAGCCATCCCTCTGCCATGCTTGCTTTTGCTCTTGCTCTTTGTCTTAGAAATCCCTTCAAAGTTTTCATAAACTGCTCGAGAAAAAACATCCATCGACTATGAATGGTACCTGTAATGGCCACCTCATCAACTATGTGCACAAGCAAGCATACGGCTTCGATGGATTCCACCCTAGCCTTCTCGATGCTTGATATTCTTTCCCCTCTTTCGATCTCTTTTCATAAGCATATGTATTTGCCTATGCTTAAGTTTTCTCTCTTTTTCTTTTATGCTCATATGCTCATGCATAAGCATAAGCATAAGCATATGCTTTCTTTCTGTATCTCTTATGCTTATGCTCTTTTTCCCTCTTCCTTCTCTTATGCTTATGCTTATGCATGAGCATATGTCTCCTTCTCTTATGCCTATGCATGTCCTTCTCCTTTCTTTCTCTTCTTTTTTTCTCTCTTTTTCTCTTCTTTTCATAAGCATATGCCTATGCATGTCCTTCTCCTTCTCCTTCTCCTTTCTTTCTCTTCTTTTTTCCTCTCTTTTTCTCATCTTTTCATAAGCATATGCCTATGCCTATGCTTATGCTTATGCATGAGCATATGCTCATATGCTTATGCATAAGCGTAAATAAGCATATGCTTTCTCAATGCATTCTCTTATGCTTTGTCAATGTATTCTCATATGCTTTCTCAATGTGTTTTTTATTTTCGTGTTTGTGTCTATGTTAGACATGGGATCACGTCACACGTCCGACGAGTATGGAAACCCTCATAGGAGGAGACATCATAATCTCTATTCTCCAGAGGACTTTGATTCCCATCAGGTGACACCTCAGGGGCCTACCCCTGCGACTATCCCTAGCCCAACTCCTCTCAGATGTAGCACTGCGACTACCCCTCGGGGAACTCCTTTGCTAGCAGCCCATGGCTTTGTTGGGAGTCCCGACGAGTTTGTGGCAAAGATGACCGATGAGGAGGCAGTGAGATTCTTCTCTCTACTATCCCAGAGGACCTCAGCAATTCCCTCTCCTACACCGATGGTTGGACCTACTGCCTAGCCATCCCCTCATGCCCCTTCGACTGAGGGGTCATCACCTAGGTGTGCACATCGTAAGGGAAGGAAGAGTAGGAGGGGTCGCTTATGTTGTGCTAACTCGGGAGATGTAGATGAGTCAGCACACACATCCCTACAAGTCTTTACTTGGTCCTGAGACCCAGTACCATTTAAGTCCCTTGCCCTTTCCCACTGCTACTCCTCGCTTCGGAAGCGCTCGCACAAACACCACTCGCTCTGACTCTGCCACTACCATGAGTCCTCTTTACCCAGTCGAGGACCTGTCCTATCAAAACACGGCTGCTGGAGAGATAATAGAAGATAAAAAGGGCAAAGTAGTGATGGCCACTGGTTGATGAGCCACCACTTCAGGAGCGTACTAATTGGTGGTATCAAGATGACCAAAAGAAGCAGGCGGTCATCGATGAATTGAAAGCAAAATACCCTAACTAGCCAAATTGGGAGTTCAATGAGAATTACATGCGAGAGCACATGGGTTTGGTCTTGAAGCATCGTAGATCAATCTTGCGTACTTCCATCGCAAAGGGGAGAGCTAAACCCAGCTGGGCAGACAAAGCTGATTGGAAGTTTTTCAAGATGTAGAACAAGGACCATCCCGAAATGTTCGAGGGTCAAAGGAGAGCTGCGAGGAGATGGTTGGATGCCGTAGGTACTTCGCACTTTGGTGCAGGTGGAGGGTTGGCGTTTGAGGCAACCGTGGTAAGTCTACTTCTTCTCATTTAATGTATTGTTCTATTTGTTTTACTACATATTACATGCACTTTATCTAGCTCTCGTAAATGGGATCCATAGCAAGTTGCGATGGGTCACCTTCCTACAGATGCAGAGACGAGACATGCCTTTCGTGTAGGAACAAAGCCATGGTTTATTGAGCAGGAGGCAATGGGAGCGACGGTCAATTGGGCTGAGGTGGCTACTTGCATGGTATAAGTCTACTCCTACTTGTAATGTCACTTTTTAAATTGTTTTATTCTTTAATTTCCAATCTAATTTCCAATTAATATGGTTTCACTCTTAAGAGTCAAAGTTCGAGCATCCCATCACTGGAGGCTAGCGGTGATGAGGGCCAAGGATCAAGCGCAGCTCACAAGGGTCAAGGATCAGGCACAGCTCACGAGGGCCAAGGATTAGGCCAGCAAGACGAGGACGATGATTCAAATGAGCAGCAGCAGTAGTAGTAGTTTGCATATACTTTGCCATGTATATCCTTTTGTATATTGGCTCGTTTAAGCAATTTTGTATTACCCTTTTCGCAAGGGTAATTTTGTAACAAACAATGTTGTATATCTTCGACATGTATATGCTTTCGCCACTCGATCGGTTCATTTGTGCGATTTTGTATCACCCTTTTTGCAAGGGAAATTTTGTAATAAAAAACATTTTTTTGTAATTACTATAAAAAAAAAATTAGTGGGGCAAAATAGGGCTTGCTGTGGCCCTGTTTAGCCCCACTAATGTTTTTTTAAAGTTCTATTAATTGTTGCTATATAGTGATGTTTATCAGTGTCGTTATATAGTGACGTTTATTAGAGTCGCTATATAGCGACCGTTCTTTTCCGATGCTTATAACGACGTAAATAACAACCTTTGCACTCATAAAAAAAATTGTGTAAAAAACATCGGTATTTTTGTCGAAAAAGGGCCTATGCCTTGTAATGACTACTAATGCCTACTAATTTACTCCTAACATAGTACTATCATAGTACTAACATAACACTATTTATTTCTATTCTAGTACTAATATACAGTGCCCTAATGGAGTACTCATATAGTACTATATGAATATTAATTTAGTACTATATGTTTCTATTCAATACTACAAAAATAGGACACTAATATAATACTATTCTATTTCTATAGTAGAGTAGTAATATAGTACTATCCGACTAATACAATAGAGTGTTGTAGTTTCTATAGTATAGTAGTAATATAGTACTAACATAGTGCAATCTGTGACTGTTGTAGTACTATCTTTTTCTCTATTACAACTAGTCTAATTGTTAGAACTAAGGTGGTATTGTCGGTTTAGTACTAAACTGTTTCCTTGTGGTACTGAGATGGAATGCATATGGATTTCATGTTGCTCAAGCTTTAGAGAAGTCTAGGAGTGTACATGTCCAAGATGAATTTTTAAAAACTCTAGCAATACCATTTTGAATCCCAACGTGAAGAAAGAGCAACATGGATCCGCACAGGACTCATGTGGTAAACCCACCAATGATGTTCTGTTAGATGGCAATCTCATGTTTGGTGAGAACTTCGGGTGCTACCTTGGTTGTTGTAAGAATGGGTGAGAAGGACAGTGATGATGAGGTAATACCATTCCGAATCCCAACGTGAAGAAAGAGCAGCATGGATCCGCACAGGTCTCATGTGGTAAACCCACCAATGATGTCTTGTTAGATGGAAATCTCATGTCTGAGGACTCGAGGACGACCCTGGAGGAATTAAATACTCTAGGTGCTACCTTGGTTGTTGTAAGAATGGGTGAGGAGGATAGTGATGATGAGGTTTTGGGAAAGGGTAAGAAGGTAGAAGGAAGCTATTAAGAGAGAGATGGCAAAGGGGGGGTTCGGATCCAAAAGATGGAGAGGGAGGGAGATGACGGTATGATGTGTCTTTGGCATTCTTCCTCTTTTAATGTGTTTTTCCTATTACATTACATATGGACTAAACATAATTGACAAACTTGTAACTTGTTATCTATTTCACAAGGTAAATCACCTCAAAAGATGCGACGGCTACCTCGATGAAGGGAGGAGTAGAAGCAAAAAGAAGTGCTATAAGATCCTTGTACAGTAGCAAGAAGATAAAAGATAAAGAGTATGGGGTTATATTTGTATGTGCTTAATTTCAATTGTATCTAATTTATGCTAACTAGATTTTAATTGACATTGCAGACATGGAAAACTAAGGTGACTCAGATAGTTTTGAAGAGGAAGTACGGATGTTGGATGCCATTGCAGTCCAAGCTGTGAAGCTTCTAGGCTAGATGTTTTGGTAGAGGACATCCTTGAAGGGATATTGTGGATAGCTAGAAGGACATCCTAGAAAGGTTGATGGGCAGCCTGAAGGATAGCTAGGAGAACATCCCAGAAGGGGTCAAGGATAGCGAGAAGGATAGCCCGAAGAAGGTGGTAGAGGCTGCTGAACTATTTTTGCTATTTCAAGCTCAACCTTTGAAGATGATGACATGCTAGATGACATGCCGCTCGATAGGTTTCTCCTAGTTTCCTAAAGAATCCTAGGGATTCTGTGACTGACATTGGAAAATGCCCCACCCCATTGCATAGGACAAGATCCTCAAAGCAATGATACATTGTATTTGAGCTAGTTCCTTTATTCTTTTTAAAAAAATTCTCTTTGAGCTGGTTTTGTGCTTATTGTGCACAATCCAATTTTATCTACACTTTTAGTGTTTTTCGTTACTTCTCATGTATTTAAACTTGTTATCTTTCATGTATGTGAACTTGTTAAGTTTCAAGAATTTATCACGAAGCTGGTAATATTATTTTTTGTTAGTTTGCCATGTATGTAGCTTTGTGTTTTTGTCCTTCCTTATAGGTGCTCATTAGATGTCACCCCTCCAAAGAAGCTGATTATTTTTTATATGAATGGGACCTTTCTAAAGAGATGGTGGAAGAATGATCCTCCAGTGTCCAAAGGGGGTGCCATTCACTAGGTTGGATCATACATTGTGTCTTTGTGGCCTGACTTGATGAAGTTTTTGGCATATTTGTGGACCCGCTTTGAGATCGCTACATGGAGTAGCATGACCAAGAGGAATGTAGATCCCTTGGTGGCTTTGATAGAGAGAAACATGGCATGGGATGGTGGATTGAGTTCTTTCAAGATTCAACTTTTTGCAAGAAGAAAGCAACACTTCTAAAGAATACCGTCATCTAGGATGACAAGTGCTACCTAAAACCCTTTACCGCAATAGGCAGCAATGGCATTGATATTGATCTAGAGCACATAATGCTTGTAGATGACACATCTCTAAAGGCAGTGTTGAACCCGCCTAAAACTTGCATCACTCCATCCAAATATGATGGATATCCTCACGATGAGCAGTTATGTAAGTTCTTGTTGCCATACTTTTGGAAGCTAGCAAATTCCAAGAAAACTCCCAAAATTTATTTCAAGGTTTCCCTATGAGGGCCACTGTAATCGATACCATAGCATATGATTCTGGACAACACCCATTTCAGCTATTTATTGGAGAATTTTTTGGTGGTATGACTAATGCTAAAAAAGTTATTAGATTTATGCTGGTTGATCCAGTGCCTACAAAGTGGCGGGATGTGATGCAGAGAATTACATAGTTGCCAATGGACGTGTTGACAAAAATCCTTGCATTTTAAACCCATTTTCAAAACACTATCCCCCATTCTAGGGGAGTTGAATACATCTTGAACATGGATATTTTGTTGCCTGTTGTAATGACACTGGGTCACCAATTATACATAAAGAATCAAATTCATTTAGTCATGTTGTTTCTTGTGAGATCTCTCTGTCTCTCTCTCTCTCTCTCTCTCTCTCTCTCTCTCTCTTTAATCTCTTATTAGTGTCGCAGTATAAAGTACAAATTTTCTTATTTATCTAGTAGTATTTTAATTTCAAGTACATTAGTGTTGCAGTATGAGCACTCTCTTCATCATGTTTGCACTTAGGCTACAACCTCCTTAGATTAGTGTTTCATTAGGATGTTGTCTCATTAGTAGAGAGCTTGATCCATTCTTTTACACACACTAGGGATGGCATCTTACAATGGAAATTTGGGAAAGAGGAAGAGCATGTTTTAGTAGAATTTCTAGGAAAGAGGAAAAGGAAACTACTTATGTGATGAATATGTTTTCATTGTTTTTCTTTTGTAGTCCAAAAGAGAAAGTCTGTCCTCTAAAAGAATATGTTCTCATTGTTGGTAATTGTTCTGTCGAGAAGGCACGTACAATCTTTGGCATGTAAAAATGCCATAGATTGAGCAATTTGCATTAATCTACAATAGATTCAGTATTTGAATAAGGGACATGGAAGTAGGAAGGAATGGCCAATCCTATGATTTTGCGATGAGGAAATCCGAAGTTTGGTTTGGATGAAGACAACCTTTAAGGAACAAGAGAGATGAAGATTGGTGGGAAGTGCTTGCAAGCCACAACAAAGAGAGGAGGTCGATGAGGCAAATGCATGTTCCTAGACTGCCATGATTTTTAGCATGAGAACACTGGCCACTATCCTCTACCGCAAAGATGAAATCATTGAATTGGTGAGGCAAAAAGTGTTCAAGGCATAGACCTTGAGTTTTCCAAGGCCAAGCAAGGATGAAGTCCCCTTTTGGCAATTTCAAGCACATCGGTCGAGGGAATCCCCCACAACATCTATTCAACACCACAAACATCATTGAGGGGTCAATTGGAGGAGATCTGAGTTCCCAATTGGTGCTACAAGATTTCTGACTTGTAGATTTCTACTATCAGAAGGCAAAGCAAAAGTCACGTCTAAGGGCCCAACATATGATCACCACAACCTGTGCTTCCTACAACAACTTGGAGAGAATCTCATGAAGAGCAAGGATATCTAGCCTTAACTGCATTATCAAAATTTGCAAGGTAAGTGATAGCATACTCTTTGTAACACTACAAATGGTGAGGTTACACTACAAATCTATACATGTCCTTGCATTGTCACAAATGCTCTTCAATGTAGATCCATCATAGAGAAGAGGACGTAGAGGTAGCATCTATGGTGTTGATGCAAGGAGCCATGCTTTAAGGTCACCACACTAGCCAATAGAAATTCTTCCCAAGTGCCCCATGATGAGGAGATGTTGCTCTATGTGGATGGCTCGGCAAATACCAGATATCCTTTGATATTAATGGCAAGCCATAAAAAACACACTTAGCCAACCAATGGGAGCTTCTTTCTTCCTAAGGTGTGGATGAATGCTAGTATATATGCTTCCTTACTTAACCTAGACAAAGGTTGCAGCCCACATGCATTCTCATTGGCCTATCAAAAAGGGAGAATGATTCAAAAGGGCATATACTGCATGGATGGCACATGAGAGCAAAATAGACTTTAGATTAGGGGGAGCTTACGAATCCTATATTTTTCACAGTCGAGTTTAGGTTAGGAGCCTAATTGACTCTATGTCCCTAGGAGAAAACAAAAGAAGAAGAAGATTGGTCTAATGATGTTTTACACTTTAGTCCCCTTGCTTTATCTAATATTATCCTTATTTCAAAGTTTCATGTGGTACTCAAATGGCATGGCAACATGGCCCCTCTCCTTCTCCTCCTGAGTGCCACATTACACTCAAGTGAACTCCTTTGTTGAATAAGCTTTAGAGCTTTGGGGCTATCAATTCAAAATTTGAATTTTCCACCCACATGAATTCTCCATGAATTTGAAGAAGCAAAGAATAAGACCACTTGAGAGTGACAGTTTAGACTTTGGCCCCCCTCTATTGTGTCTGACCAAAGGCTTCCAATCCTTTTTCTAAAGCTCAAGCTCCAGATGAGTATTAGCAAGCTCCAGATGAGTATTAGCAAGTTCAACCCTTTGCCAATGAATCCAATTAGCTCCTCACTAAGAGATATATATGGTTCAATGTAAGTTGTAAAAGGCTCTAAAATGCCTCTAATATAGGTAGTATTATGTTACATCACAAATCATTGCATCAAAGCTTAGATAGCTAGCATTAAACATGGAGTCCTGTCTCAAATTTGCTTGGGAGTGACATTTTAGACTTTGGCCCCGCTCTGTTATGTCTAAGCAAAGGTATCCGATCCTTTTTCTACAATTCGAGATCCATACAAGCAATAGCAAGATCAACCCTTTGTTAAAAATCACTACATCAAAGCTTAGATAGCTACCAATAAACTTGGGCTCTTGATTCAAATCCTTGAGAAAAAAGGAATCCAAATGTTTTTTTTTAGCACGTCCAAATAATAGATGGACATTATGATCCAAGGGTTTCCATGAGGTGCCTTGCAAAATTCCTTGGTTTCCCATAAAGAATATGCTACCTAGTTGACATGTTGGGAGCCTACAAGTTGCTAGAGAGAGTGAGAAGCTAATGTGCCGGTGCCTGTTGGGGGTGTTCGGCCACTTGAAATGGAGCAACAATGGGCAGATTTCTTTGGCTTGTGGATACGAATGAACGTTCTGTCCCCTTAACGCTGTGTCTGGCTCTGTGCTTTGACGTTAGACAGATTTGCTCTCTGGCCTGCTCTTTGGTATTCCTTTACAAGGGAATAGCTACGGGAGATGTGAGCTGAGCCAACTTGGCCATGAGCGCATCAAGCGCTAGGGGACTGACACTTTCTAAACCTACTAGACGATTGCTTACCTCTCTTGCTTGCATCGGGACAGCTCATTAGTTTGGTTTGAGAGCAAGTGTATGGCCAGTGAGCTATGAGATATAGCTGGCACAGAGATAGTTCATCCTACTATAGTATGAACTTCCTCACTCGAATGCTTCTCGTGGCACATGAAGAAGGTGTATTACTTCTTTTGCGCATATTTTATGCTTAGCCAGCGTATAATCTATTGCTGCATAGTTTTCAACTGCTCTACCTTCGTTCGACTGCTCTACCGTCAGTGGGAAGAGAATCGCAAACTTCAACTAGACATTTTTCAGTACTAGTGATCAAAGAGGCTTCTGGTTTGGATGCAACTGCCTCTTGTTCTTACACTGGGCTTGAAGGGAAGTGAAAAATGATACATGGCTCAGGACGGGCAGTTTGAAGCTTGTGCGTACTATTTCTCTACTAGTGGCTCATGAGGAGAGGTGTTGTTAGTAGAGTTCCTTAGTGATCTCCTTTCGGAAACGCCTTACGACTTCCCTAGCTTAGTCATAGGACTTCTGAGCTCTTGAACTTTTTGTCCTTCACCCTCGTGTCCCTGCTATATGCCAATACTTCCTATATGTATCTACCCTAGAAACGGTCGTGAACCAGAAGAACCCTTATATGTAAGTCATTCTTTTGGGCTTAGTTCGCAAATCCATGCAGCAGCTTGCCTTGTCTCTGATTAGCAAATGCATCAGACAACAGCAGCACATTGTCAAGCCACCCGTGAAGTCTCTTGGACGGTGAGCATTGAACTCGCACGGATATTTTCAGGATATATCTACTCTAAGAGGTGTCTTAAAAGTTTGAATCCTTTCCTCGAAACTGCATTCTAATCATTTTAATCTTGTTCTAGAAAATGTACCTTCACGAAAAATGGTGTATTATGAAGAGGGGAGAGGACATGATATTGCCTTTTCTAGTAATCATTACAAGCATGCTTTACTTGGGGCATGATGATACAAGGGAGTATATTGGTCCCTTTGATAATGGAGTCTAGGAAAGCTAGACATATGATTACTACAGTTTGGTAAGCGTGTAGGTCATATTTGATTTTGACACAAGTCTTAGGTTGGAGGATCCTTATGTGCAAAAAAGCATTGGGACTTGGACGAAGGCATGTTGAACTAATTCTTTGAATACACTTGGATATGGTGTGATGGTAGTTTGCCTCGTATGGACAGAATCTGCAATGGAATGTGGTAGCTATTCACTAAGCGAAGAGAATAGTCTTGGGACATCATACAAATACTGGAAGGCAAGAATCATAGACATTGAGGATCTCCATAGGCATTTCCCAGCTGGGCCTACATATGTCTAATAAGGGAACTGACTATGCATCTATGGTTTCATTGTTTACACTTCACTTTTGCGAACTAGCTAGTTGCTGTAATTTACTGGCTGTAACAACAACTTTTAGCCATTTTGTAGAGAGTATAACTTTTGCTACAAATGTCTGATTGATACGCTTCCAAAATAAAAATTATAGCCTGTCCAAAGATCTGTAACTTCTTAGTTCAAAGTAGAATGCGATTCCTTATGTATCGGGAGATATGTAGCTTGCAATATGGCTGTCCACAAATTTTTGTGAGAACGCAGTAATTTACTGGCTGTAACAAAACATCAACTTTTAGCTTTTTTGTAGAAGATATAACTTTTGCTACAAATGTCTGATCGATATGATTCCAAAAGAAAAATTATAGCTTGTCCATAGATCTGCAGCTTCTCAGTTCAAGTCAGAATGCGATTCCTTATGGATTGGAAGATATGCAGCATGCAATATGGCTGTCCACAAATTTGTGTCATTGCTTGAGAAGGGAGTCCTTTATGAAACTGATTCCCTTTTGCTTATAACACCCTCTATTTTGGGACAGTCAAAAGCATGTTATCTAATTCAGGATATATTCTAGACATGCTTTATCTTAATCTCCCGTATGGATGTAGATTTCATGCGAATTACTTGTATAAGCACTTGATAAAATTTATAAATGCCAGTTGCTATGAAAATGCCAAGATTTTATTAATGCTAATCTAGATTGAGTGACAAGGATGACAACTATGAGCCGGCCTTGAAGCCTGGCTTCCACATAAAAAATGTATTGTTCTAACTTTCATTTTTGTTGTGATGGTGCTAGGTGATTTGGCACACCTCTCTGTCAGATTTGCAAGTAGAATCTTGGGCATGATATTGTCGAAGACGACGGCAACCTGGAGGAATACTCTTGAGAGAGAGATATAGTGCTCTCGACCCTGTTATGCACGTGTACATAATTAAATGTATTTGCAATTTAAGAACTTGAAAGTGAACTAACTTACTTAATTTGAGAATTGTCTTATGGCTTTCACCATGGGAATAATTGATAAAACGTTATTTCTTGGATTGAGGATTTGAAATGTAGCTAGAGTAATTAAATGGATTTCTCTTTTCTTGAGGATTATCTCTAGACTCTACTCCACCCTTTAGTAATAAAGTAACTGTGTACATAGTCTTGATAAAGCAATGGCTGCCAGGGGCCTTTCAAGCATTGACTAAGAGCATGGATTAGTGGAGGTTTAGATTCATTGAAATAATAGGTAACACACACCCAACTACCTAGAAATAGTAGAGCATGTGCCAAAATAAAGGCAATATCAAGGCTCAATTGGTATCTAAATATATATACACATATAGAAACATATATACATATACACACATACATGTATATTTCAATGTGCCATTTCTTTAATCTTTAAATTGTTTAATATGCAATATTTTGATATATGGCTACCACATGATAGAGTCGGGTCTCTAACCCATCGTCAAAGGGTCATGCTACTCATTCTCTTAATAGGAGCCATATCACCTCTCCCATATTTTGAAAGGGGAGGAGTTAGCATCTCCTCCCCCCTTTCTAGAGAGGAGAGCCCTCTTGTCCCCCCTTTTCCTACTCCATGTTGTATTTATCATGACGTCCTTCTCATTGCATTATTGATGTACTCTCTATGATCTATACTTAAATGCATGTTCATTTGACCTTAAAGTGAATGCTCTAACATACATGTAAAAAACAAATCAATATTTCATGGACCAAGCACAGAAATTGGATACTAAAACATGATGTAGAAGACAATCTATTCAATTGATACGTTCAGTTACTTGCATGTACCATGGCTATGTTATGATTCAGCACATGCATCAAAGCTTAAGATTGTCATTTGATTAACACACATGCAATGTTTTCATCATAAGAAAGGGGAATTCTAGGTAAGAAAATATCAAGGTTGAAATGACACATTTTGTGACTAGTTATGTAGGGTGTTCCAATAGCTATGTTTGGTCTTCTATCTAAGACTATGTAGGCAATGTGGTTTAGCCTATTTATATTCAATCCAATATATATCCACATACAAGTGTGACTTAATGCAAGTGTATATAAATAATTGATTGCATAAGGTGTATGTATCAATGTTCCTTCTAAAGTCAAACTTGCTTCCCAAGTAGATAATGCTCAAATGATAAGTTATCTTTTCCATGTGTTACAAGCTATGAAGAATCCCCTTTTCTATAGTAGAGTTTTTTTTCATTATGGACATGATTTGTGAGGTTAAAGGTTGGGAAGGAGTGAACAAGGGTAATGAGGAGAAAGGAAAGGGAGTAGGAGAGGGAAGATGGAGGGAGAAGGAGGAGGAGGATGAGGGAGGAGGAAGGAAAAGGAAGGAGAAGCAGGAGGGAGGAGGGAGGAAGGAGGAGGAGATAGGATAAAAGTAAGACTACAAGGTTTACAAAATGTTAGGACATGTTGATAGTGTAAGGGACATGGACGCCATAAGATCAAGGAAATGAACACCAAAGTGAACAAAATATTGAGCCCCAAAGAGTGGGATCTTATTTTGATTAAGAGATATGTATATATTCTAGTGTCTACACAATGGGATGGTTTGTACACAATTCATAAGGCACCTCTTGGGTCTCTATACTTTTTTGTAGCGGCTTCTTGGGGCCCCTACACTTTTTGTAAGGGACCGCATGGGGTCATTACACTTTTTGTAGGAGGCCACATGGGATCATTACAATTTTTGTATGGGATCTCTTAGGGTTTCTAAACTTTTTTTAGTGGACCTCTTGGGGCCTCTGCACCTTTTATAGGATACCTATTTGGGATCTCTCCACTTTTCTTCGGGACCTCTTGGCATTTGTACACTTTTTGTATGGGAAATCAAAAAGTTCTCTCTCTCTCTCTCTCTCTCTCCTATTTTAGTATTTCTATCTAGATCCCTATTTTGCAAGTATGATCAGATCTCTGGTCAAACCTTTTTTTTGGTCGTGCCTTCTCCACTCGAAGGCAATAGGCTACACAAAATCTTGTTTCCACTAGCCATTCGAGATTGAATGAAGCGGTCGCCAAGGAATTTTTGGTGAGCCTTTCCTTGACGGTGATGAGGAGGCTGGGCACTACATATTCCATTGGCATAACTGCTTCCACCCCAAAAGGCTAGGCTGAAGGGGGTGCAGTTCTTTGTCATACATTCGGTAGGCCAACAATGTGGCAATGAGCTGGTGTTTCCAGTCGGTATGACTGGCTTCCACGGTGCAAGTTATAATCTTGCAGTATGTTTTGCTAGAGCTCTTAGCCAGGCAGTTTTCCCTGGAGTAGTATGGTGTCAACTTCCTATGTATGATCATGAATTCAATAGGCAGGATCGCTATACTTTCATTGAGGAATCGGTCACTGACCAATTCTAAGGGGCACCTAAACCGCATGATGACTTGTTCGTATAAGGACTTAGTTGTGGACCGCGCATCGGTTTTTCTTGTGGCTCCGCCCTCCACCCATTTGGTGAAATAATATGTGGGGCCAGGATAATGTATCTGGCCCCTGTTCCTCTAGCTGCTGGACTGATCGGGCCAATAAAGTCTATGCCCCATTTTTCAAAGGGTTGATCGATTAATATTCCCATTAGGGGCATCATGTCTGCTTTATGTGGGATTTGCACTCTTTGGAAGGGATTGCATCGCTTGATGAACTCAACTGCATCTTCAAAGAGAGTTGGCCACCATAGGCCTATGTGCAACACTTTACGTGCTGTAACGTCAGCAAATGAAGTGACCACTTGCTATCCCAAAATGTGCTTCTTCGAGCATGTTGATGTATTCATGCTCACACATGCATCTATCCATGATGTCATACTTGCCAATGCGGTATAGCTAGCCTGCAATTAGTTGATATGGTGCTACATCCTTGGTGAGTTTGTGGGCTCTATCTCTCTTGAGGGCTTTGTCTAGAGGCAACCCGTTTACCAAGTAGTGGCCTATTTTGACAGACCACTCCAAAATTATGTCAGTGAGGAATAGGGGAGCATCTTGAAGGTCATCATCGACTCACATTTGAGCCTCCCCATTGGGAACCCTTGAGAGGTGGTCGGCTAGGGCATGGGTCTTCCCTTTATGTACCGCAAGTGTGAAGTCACACTCTAAGAGGATTAGCACCCACCTTATGATGCATCCCGTCATGCAGGGCTTGTTAACCAAGTACAGTAGGGCTTGATGATCTACAAAAAAGACAAACTTGCTAGCCAACAAGTAATGCCTGAACTTTTAACCACATAGACCATGGCCAGGCCTTGCCTCTCCTTTATCACATGTAATTAACCTCGGCATCGTTTAATTGTTGACTAGCAAAGTACACCGGGTAGTCCAGGTTGTACTCCCTTTGTTGGGCTAACACACATTTGATGGCAAAGTTTGAGGCATCTATGTGGATGTGGAATATTAGAGTCCAGTCTAGGGCCTGCAATATCGGTGCTGTGGTTAGAGCTAGCTTGAGGGTTTCAAAGGATTTATGACAATCCTTGGTCCACTCAAAGACTACTAACAGCTTGTATAATGGCCGGGCTATGTCTGTGTAAAACAGGATGAACCATCGATAGTAGCCTGTATGGCCCATAAACCATTGCACTCCTTTAAAATTGGTGGGGGGAGGTGATTCTAGAATGATCTTAACCTTGTTGTAATCCGTGGAGATGCCAGTCTTGGACACTATGTGACTAAGAATCATGCCACTTTAAACCCAAAATTGCCACTTGAGGAGATTCAAAGATATTCGATACAACCTGCATCTTTCAAGGACTAGTTCCAAGTATCTTAGGTGATTATCCCACGATGCACACATCATCCAAGAGAACTTCTACAAAGTCCCTTAGGTACTCCTTGAAGATAGTGATCATCAACGGCCCGCTAGAATGTGGCAAGCACATTGGTAAGCCCAAATATCATTACTTTGGCCGAAAACATACCCCATACGGTTGTAAAGTTAGTTTAATGTTGATCTTGTGGGGTGATAGATACCTGATTGTATCTCGAGACTTCATCTAGGAAGCTATAAGCTTCCTCTCTAGCTACTCTTTTTAGAACATGTTTCATGAAAGGCAAGGGATAGTGGTCATGCCTGGTGGTGGCATTGGCCTTTTTTATATCCACGCATACTCAAATCTCTCCATTCTTCTTTAAGACTATCATGATGGGTGACACCCAGTATGTATGCTCTATCTCATATATGAATCCTGCATCTATGATTTTTTGGATCTCCTCCCTTCCTATGAGCGCATATTTGGGATTCATAGGATAGGGATGCTAACGGCCTAACATCGTGTAGCATGGGTATCATGTGCTGCATCACTTCAATGGGCACACCCTTGATATCATGTGCTACACAAATTCAATGGGCACATGTGACGCCAAAAATTGATATTTTTTAACTTGGCATTGATATTGTTTTTCTCTACGTTTGATAAGAGTTTGAGTATCAAGTGATAGCCTAGAGACTCTCACTTATTTCTATTTTCTATGATATTGTATGGGATTGAGAGGATGAGTGGAATGGCTCATTGTAAATACCATAGGTATGAATTATAAATACCTTGGTATGGGGTGAGAGTTATTTGTGTATGGGATATTATGAGTTTTTAGAAAATAGGAAGAGTGAGTCATATAAAGAGGTGGGCTCATGTCCATGTGTTCCAATAATATAAGAGAGGTCACATGCCAAGCGTGTGGAAGGCATGTGGAGGAGTGTGAAGTCAAGAGGAATCCTTCTAAAACTCCTATGTGGAATAAGGAGGATGTGGACATGTGGAAAAGAGAGGGTCCCTATGGGCTCCATGTGAGGAGACTCTTAACTTTCTCAATATTTTAAGAGTCTTGAGCATCTTTTGATGGGACACATGGCAAGAGTAGCCAAAAAGGACATGGATGGTGACATACGTGCTTATGTGATTGATGGGGAAAGGAATCTATAGGCAGCGATTGTAAATGGGTGAAGGAGGGTAACAAAATCTCTATAAAAGGAACCCTCCTCTCCCTTGTTCATCAGAATCTCTTCCACCATTAGGCCTCATGTTGCTGTAGCTCTAGTCTCCCCAAGCCTCTTCCATGAGCCTTCTCTCCCTCTTGTAGATATTCTCTTATGTAGACTCTTGAGTCCTTCTCTCTCTAGTTTATTCTCTCTCTATGAGTAGTCTTGGAGCTTCCGCTCCCTTTTGTATGTATGAAACCTCTTCTTCTCCCTTGTGTTTCTTCTCTCTCTATGAGTAGTCTTGGAGCTTCCGCTCCCTTTTGTATGTATGAAACCTCTTCTTCTCCCTTTTGTATGTATGAAACCTCTTCTTCTCCCTTGTGTTGAAGTGGATTCTCACTCTATTTGTAATGAAGGTCACTTCAGGTTCTCTCTCTCTTGAGTGTCTCGTCCCTTTTCTCTTTTAAAGCCTTGAAAGTTCTTTCTAATCGGCCGCTCACTGTGCAAGGTCCATTTGTTTCTCGAGCCACCATGCAAACTTCTTCCCCTCTTCTAGGCAAAATGTATGAGGGGTGGCTCGTTGATGAAGGTGGAGTCTTGAGGGAGCATCCTGCTCAGGCGAAATTAGCCTGGGGGAGGGTAGTTTTCATGACAGTTTGACCCCTGTTAGTGTTTTTCTCATAACTTTCTGCTTGGTAGTCCGATTGTAATGAAATTTATATCAGTGCGAAGCTCTCTTCAAGGCGCATGTTTTTATGTGATCAGATCTTGAATCAGATATTGCTGCAAAAAGTTATGAGTCTCTGTGTCTGACAGTCTATTTTCATGACAGTTTTTACCCCCGTCTAGTAAACTGTCCATAACGTTTTGGCCGCTTCTCTGTTTCTTACGAAGCATATATCAACGCGAAGCTCTCTTTAAGCCGCAGGTCTCTATGTGCTTAGATCTTGAATCAGATATTGCTGCAAAATGTTATGAGTCTCTGTGTTTGACAGTCTGTTTTCATGACGGTTTTTACCCCCTTCCAGTAAACTGTCCATATCTCTTCAACCGTCTATTTGTTTTCAATGAAACTTATATCAGCGCGAAGCCCATCTCAAGGCGCATCTCTTTGTGTGCTTGAATCTCTGTATCATGTCTCTACTGAAAGTTATAGGCCTCTGTGTCTAATGATAGTTCATAGAGTGTTTTGAGCTAAGTATAAGGGTGTCTATGAAGGAGGTGCAATGTTTCCTCGGAATCTACCCATCCGACCCAATCAGCCCCTTCAAACTCATCGATATATATCAGTTCATGTCATGTTGAGCCGCAAGATCTTCTTTCAACAATGTATCGCTCTTCTCTTTGGTGCAGACCGGCTCGTTGAGATTATGGCCTTTGCTGATCCTTTCCTTCTCCCTATGCTTGATTACAACATCACTTGGGATGATACCATCTTCATTCTCATCTGAGGGAGGAAAGTATGGTGTGGTATCTTGGCATAAAAGCTTCTTTCTAATGTCCCATTCTCAATGATAAATATCTTTGGCTGTCAGTTCGAAAGCAGCAGGAAGTGAAGAGGTGCGTGAAGTTTATTACCCCCAACTTCATGTCACATCTTTTGGTGGAGACGCTGGGTACGTTTGGTATTGGATTCATCCCACCTTACTAAACGGTCTCGGGTGTACTTGATTTCATGTTATGCCTAGAAGAGGCATGTGTTTTGATGAGATAAAGAAGATGCCTGGAAGAACTCCATTAGAAGAGATTGCAACCCATTTAAGAGAACTTGAAGATTGTGAAGGTGATGCTCAAGCTATTCGCATAGTCACCATGATCATATCCTTTATGTTTGCACTCTTGAATATGTTGGTGAATCGACAACGCCGTCAGCAGGCACAATGATAGATTGGGGATTGTTCCATGCACTAGCAGCTTGGTGTGAAGAAGAGTTGAGTCTTTGGGTAGTTTTCGACTATAACAATGGAGTGGTGATTCTTAATGCTTTCAACTTCTTTTGCTATGCAAATGATGAAGAGTACAATATCTTGAAGCTTTTACGTGCACTTCCTATTGTGAGAAGGGTGATTCTAGAATGCATGTATACAGATGTTTTCATGGTGTTGGTTGGTCACTTATTTTTGAAGATTTTGTTGAGGATCACATTGTGGAGGGTTTTCAACAAGTGGTTATGCATAATCAGTTGGTCTTGGTATACTAAGGCTCTGTGGGATCTTGTTTGGGATATTATTTGGATCTTGGTGTTTCCTTTTTATGTTTCATCATGGGTAAGATTCCAGTGTTTCAAGGGACCCAAGGGGAGGACCCGGAGTCTTATCTTCAGGATTTTGTTCGAGGATGCCGGCTTTCTGGATGGTCCATGAAGGATCGGGTAGAAATTTTTCCTGATTTCCTTGAAGGTGTAGCCTTGAGTTGGCATGAGACCTTGCCGGACTCTACCAAGGAGGACTCGGACCAAGTGGTGGCAGCAATGAAGCAGAGATTTGGGGCAGTGGAGTTGCCAAATGCTTTGATATTGCAGTTGGACCAGTTCTATCAAGGAGAGGGTGAGTTGGTCTCTGCGTTGGCAATCCGATATGAAACTTTATGGACAAAGTATGAAAGGGCAGCTTTGCGAGCTATGGCATCTGCATCATCGGCCCCTCAAAGTCTCTCAGGGATGGAGCACTTAAAGATGAGCAAATTTGTTATGGCTTTGGAGCCTCGTCTTCGCTCAAAGGTAATGAGTAAAGATCCAACAACATATGTGGAGGCACTTCGCATTGCGACCAAGAAAGAAGCTTCTCTAAAGATCGAATCCTCTTTTGTGTCTTCAATAGCTTCAACTTCTAAGGTGGAGGTAATGGGCACTCCTCAGGTACCAAAATCCTCTGAGTTAGATCATAATATCTCCCAATTGATGGCAGAGTTTGCTAATTTGAAATTGCATTTGGTTAATGCACGACAACCTAGAGCACCAAAGAGTGAAGTAGGCCTCGAGATAGGAGTGGGGTCACTTGCTATGAATGTAATGAAAAAGGTCACTATCGCCCCGAGTGTCCTAGATTGAGAAAGAAAGAAGAAAAACAAGTATCCTTGTTAGAAGCTTCTTCAGGGGATGAGGAAAGAGAGGTAATGATGGCTAAACGGGGGCGTGGTAAAGCGAGAGAAGAAGAAGAAAGCAAGGAAGAAGTAGATGAGGAACATCAGGAAGAGGAACACCGTAGTAAGAAAAAGAAGGCATCTAGAAGGAGAATTAGCCAGTCAGACTTTCCTTTAGGACAAGGAATTGGAAGCTATGACTTGTTGTCCGACCTTAAAGAAAAGGAAGCTCATATCACCTTTGGTCAATTACTTGCTTTGTCTCCAAAACTACGGAAGGAATGGGGAAAACTAGCAAGCACAAGGGTGTCAAAGAAGAAAAAGAAGAAAAGTGCCAATCTTGTTGTTCAAAAGGTAGATATAGATGTTGGTTATGATGTACCTGTGGTTGATGTGATCATTGATGGTCAAGTGATTTCTAATGTGTACATTGATGGAGGTGCATCGATTAATGTCATGAGTGAGAAGACCATGATTGATGCTGATTTAAAATACTCTAGTACTACCTCTCCTTGTCGCATCAAATTGGCTGACAACACTAGGGTTAAGACCTTGGGAGTTGTGAAGAATCTAGAAGTGGATGTATGTGGAATTTCTGTGCCGACTACTTTTCAGGTGATCCCTACCAAGCCGGATGCACGTGCCTATCCATTGATTTTGGGAAGGCCTTGGCTACGCAAGGTGAAGGCTGTTCAAAAGTGGGATACTGGAGAATTGATTTTGCAGGGAAATGATAAGAAGGTGCACTACAACATCAGAAGACGCAAAAAGGAAGTTGTCAAGGAGGAGTCTTCAACATCAGAGAGTTCAAGCTCTGACTTAACTGATGAAGAAGAAGAGACAGGGTGTAGCTCCGAGGAGTCCAACTCAGAGGGTGAGGTGGAAGGAGTGGCCTTTGGTCTTTGTCTTGGTGTTGATCGGGATGAGTCAGGAAGGAACAAGGTGGTGGTGCAAGAAGATCCTATAGAGACACTTCATGTGGAGGATGTGGAGCACACTAAACGATGCCGATGCAATGAAGAGCTTCTTGGTGATTCTCTATCAGGTAGTGAGAAGCTCCAGTGATATGCTAGATGATTTTCCATGTCTCTTTGCAACAAGCTATTCACAGGTTCGACCAGTCTCTCTTGTGGAACACAAGATTGAGTTGAAGCCAGAAAGCAAGCCAGTTGTGCAATGCTTAAGGCGATTGGGGGTGATCCAAGCTGAGGCACTAAAGAAAGAGGTAACACAACTACTTGAGGCAGGATTCATCTTTCCTGTTGATGATTCAGAATGGATATCTCCTGTAGTTGTCACACCAAAGAAAGGAAATAAGTGGCGAGTCTGTGTGGACTTTCGTCCTTTGAATGCATGCACTAAGAGGGATCATTTTCCTTTGCCGTTCCAAGATGAAATACTAGACCAAGTGGCAGGGCATGAGATGTATTCTGTATGTGATGGGTATTCTGGGTACTTTCAAATTCGTATTCGGGAGGAAGATCAAAAGAAAACATCATTTGTCACACCTTGGGGAGTTTTTGCTTACCGAGTGATGCCTTTTGGGTTGACCAATGCACCAGCTACATTTCAAAGGTTCATGAGTCAAGTTCTTGAGCCTTACTTGGGAACTCGGGGGGGTTACTATGTATAAACCCTCTATATCACGTGCGTTCAAGGCCTATATTTAAAATCCCTTATCTGTAAAAGATTTTGTTAATAAAATGTACCCCTTTTCTATACAAATCTGTAAATTTTTCCCAAAACTATTTTAAATAGTCCCTTATGTATATTTATTTTTGTATATTTTAGAAATAAAAAATATCCTTCTGTTGAACTCACGTGATAGGGTTACATATGATGAGTGACACCCCTGAGCTTGGGAAAGTTCATAAGGGTGTTTTTGGATGATTTTTGCATCTATATTCTCAGTGCATGGATCACATAGAGAAGTTAAAGATGGCCTTAGCTAGGATTGATGAAGCAAAAGGGTGTCTAAATCCTAGCAAGTGTCATTTGGCTCAAACAAAAGTAGTCTTGTTGGGGGATATTGTGTCTCAAGAAGGCCTGCAAATGGATCCTGACAAGGTTCAAGCAATCATGGCATTGCCAAGTCCTGAGAATGTCACTGGTGTTCGCAGAATTCTAGGAAAGAGCAAGTATTAGGCATGTGGAGGAGTGTGAAGTCAAGAGGAATCCTTCTAGAACTCCTATGTGGAATAAGGAGGATGTGGACATGTGGAAAAGAGAGGGTCCCTATGGGCTCCATGTGAGGAAACTCTTGACTTTCTTAGTATTTTAAGAGTCTTGAGCATCTTTTGATGGGACACATGGCAAGAGTAGCCAAAAAGGACATGGATGGTGACATACGTGCTTATGTGATTGATGGGGAAAGGAATCTACAGGCAGCAATTGTAAATGGGTGAAGGAGGAACAAAATCTCTATAAAAGAAACCCTCCTCTCCCTTGTTCATCAGAATCTCTTCCACCATTAGGCCTCATGTTGCTGTAGCTCTAGTCTCCCCAAGCCTCTTCCATGAGCCTTCTCCCTCTTGTAGATATTCTCTTATGTAGACTCTTGAGTCCTTCTCTCTCTAGTTTATTCTCTCTCTATGAGTAGTCTTGGAGCTTCCGCTCCCTTTTATATGTATTAAACCTCTTCTTCTCCCTTGTGTTTGTAGTGTTAAAGTGGATTCTCACTCTATTTGTAATGAAGGTCACTTCAGGTTCTCTCTCTCTTGAGTGTCTTGTCCCTTTTCTCTTTTAAAGCCTTGAAAGTTCTTTCTAATCGGCCGCTCACTGTGCATACATGGTCCATTTGTTTCTCGAGCCACCATGCAAACTTCTTCCCCTCTTCTAGGCGAAATGTATGAGGGGTGGATCGTTGATGAAGGTGGAGTCTTGAGGGAGCATCCTGCTCACGCGAAATTAGCCTGGGGGAGGGTAGTTTTCATGACAGTTTGACCCCCTGTTAGTGTTTTTCTCATAACTTTCTACTTGGTAGTCCGATTGTAATGAAATTTATATCAGTGTGAAGCTCTCTTCAAGGCGCATGTTTTTATGTGATCAGATCTTGAATCAGATATTGTTGCAAAAAGTTATGAGTCTCTGTGTCTGACAGTCTGTTTTCATGATAGTTTTTACCCCCGTCTAGTAAACTGTCCATAACTTTTTGGCCGCCTCTTTGTTTCTTACGAAACATATATCAGCGCGAAGCTCTCTTTAAGCTGCAGGTCTCTATTGCTTAGATCTTGAATCAGATATTGTTGCAAAATGTTATGAGTCTCTGTGTTTGACAGTCTGTTTTCATATTAGTTTTGACCCCCTTCCAGTAAACTGTCCATATCTCTTCAACCGTCTGTTTGTTTTCAATGAAACTTATATCAACGCGAAGCCCATCTCAAGGCGCATCTCTTTGTATGCTTGAATCTCTGTATCATGTCTCTACTGAAAGTTATAGGCTTCTGTGTCTAATGATAGTTCATAGAGTGTTTTGAGCTAAGTATAAGGGTGTCTATGAAGGAGGTGCAATGTTTCCTCGGAATCTACCCATCCGACCCAATCAGCCCCTTCAAACTCATCAATATATATCAGTTCATGTCATGTTGAGCCGCAAGATCTTCTTTCAACAACGTATCGCTCTTCTCTTTGGTGCAGACCGACTCGTTGAGATTATGGCCTCCGCTGATCCTTTCCTTCTCCCTATGCTTGATTACAACATCACTTGGGATGTTACCATCTTCATTCTCATCTGAGGGAGGAAAGTATGGTGTGGTATCTTGGCATAAAAGCTTCTTTCTAATGTCCCATTCTCAATGATAAATATCTTTGGCTGTCAGTTCGAAAGCAGCAGGAAGTGAAGAGGTGCGTGAAGTTTATTACCCCCAACTTCATGTCATAGCACACCCTTCATATCTATGCATTTCTAGGCCATGCAACCCTTGTACTCTCAAAGGAGGACAATTAAATCATTCTCCTCATTGGGGGTGAGGTCATCTATTATGAATATTGGTTGTTGGTCCTCCCCTTCCAGTACTAGGTTTGCCTCCTTAACCTTAGCTGGGGGTTGTTGTATCCTTGGAAGAACTGTTCTTCTTGAGCTCTCTTGGCTTCATGGTATAAGATCTTGCGATCCTCAATCATGTAGGCCTTGTAATGGGAAGGTACCTAGGTATCCTTCTCTTCGTCCTCCTCCTAAACTCTACTTGGGGTGGTATTCCTCCTAGCCCTGCCGGGAGCCTTTGAGATTTTGGGAGTTGGGAGCTTCGCACTTGAGGTGGGCTCCTTCATGGCACTTATGGAGCTGACTGGGAAGGTAACCTTGCTCAATTGTGATCCCCAATTGGAGGAGAACTCATGGTGGTGAACAGTCGTGGCACCCACATATGTTAGCAAGTGGAGATCTGATTTGACACTTATTGTTCCTTTGCTCACCTCGTGGGGTTTGAGCATGTTAAACATTATGAGGGAAATTATCGTCCTCAACCGTTTGTGCTCAAGGGTTGTTATTTGGAACCCTATTCTTTTTGGGACCTTGATATTTGCCAAAATGTGCATCCAATTCTAAGACAACTTTGGCTTAGCGGGATGGGCATACCAAAATATATCTGCCTCCTTCTTGTCCTCTTCTCTCTCACAAGTTTGGAAATGGTTTTAGGGGTGCGGTCCTATCGGTTGTGTCAGATTCCATGGCAAATATTTGTCTATGGATAGATGTTATCGGTGCGCCAATCATGTATGAGTTTGGACATTTGCAAGAAGGGCCTTCCTAGGATGGTTTCATATCCAGGCTGCTAGGTAAAGTCCATGACTAAAAATCTAATGGGGTACATGAAGTTGAATACCTGAATGTTTATACATGCAAGGACTCCCAATGGTTTAGCGGTTCCACCGTCACAGCTAGCTTCACCACCAGGTGGGTTTGCTCGAGGGAAGGTTTTGCCCACCATTCCCAGGATTCCTTGGTGCAGACACTCACACCTGCTTCCCCCGTCTAGGATGGCATCAACCTTTTGGTTCTGGTAGGTTCTGGGAAGAGCTGCATTTGTATCATCACCTTTGAAGCATTGGCCTAACTTATGATGGGGACCTTGGGTAGATTCTAGCTTTCCTCCTATGGTTGGCCGACTTTGGGGTTGGTAGACCCTGGGGGCAGTAATTGCCCATTTATCCAATTTGAGAGGTCTCACTAGAGGTTAGTATTCCCTCTTAACAAGGATGCGATTGGCATCTTAACCTCTATGGAGAGGAAGGCTACTAACCTGGTACTATCGCATGGTTCCTGGGAGGTCTCCCCACCTACTGATAGCAAATCCTCAAGACCGTAGATGTCTCCTTCCTCTCATAGCTTTTGTAGTACTGGATCCTCTTGGAATGTCCATTGCATCAAGTCTGGAGCCTCTGATTTGCCATGGAGCTAGATAGTTACTGTTCTTCCACCCTCTCCAGCACCCTAAGTGCCTTTGTCTACCTATGAGTCGTCAGGTGGTCTAGGTGAATGGTATTTGACCCTTTATTAGCCTTAAGCCTATGCTCGAATTTCTCTTGGAATTCCCATACCAAGTTCTGAGCGTTTATTAAGTTTTTTTCTTTTGGAATGGGTCTGGATATGATATAGAGGTGGAGATGTGAGGCCTTGGGACCACACTGGCTTGTTTACATCTGGGTATAGAGGCACCTGAATCATCTTGAGAAGGGCTCATCCAGAGGTAGAAGAGGTGGCGAGGGTGGCTGTCTCCTCATCTGAACCATCTTGGATGAGCACTTGGTTTTTCCTTCGCCCACCCTGGTGACTTTCTTTGGCTTGATTTGCAGGGGTTGGGGTGCCTTGAGATTTTATAACATAGACATTTTGTCCTTCCTTACCTATGGCCCTTGCCCACACACTTGTGATGACCTTCAAGGGTACTGCTACTACTTGACCCTGTTCAATACTCTTAGGTGGGGTGGCTGGAGTTACTAGTATCCTCAGCAGAGTATCCTTGAATAAATACTCAACTTTGCACCCAATATACATAAGGGCATGGGGCCTATTATAGGATAGGGTAAGATCCCTATATGGGCACTCCTTTAGAAAATGCACCCCTTGGCATTTAAAGCATGACACGAGAGGGTTTAATGAGCCCTTATATTGGCATTCACTTGCTCTATGTGGACCTTGGCAAGTATAACATTGGATCAGGGGCCTTCATGCCATGGAGTTCATCTGTCTTACCCTCATAGCCATGGGCATTGTATGGAACACTAAGACATGTTGATCCTCGTGTAAGAGGTAGTGACTTATGATGCCACTTTCCTCCTCATAATAAGGATAATATTCGAGGTGTATGTGATCATGTTCCATCTCCTCCCAATCATTAGGTAGTTCTTCCACCAATAGTTGCTTGACTAGAGTTATATGAGCTAGGGGCGGCGGTTGCTGGCCCAGTATAGGCAGTGATAAGGGAGCTTGTTGTGTCCTATATTGCCATAGATTAGCTAGAGGGGCACTTTGTGCATTCATCGAGTTGTGTGGGGCCATAAGGGCTAATGGGGGTCTCGTTTGATAGATCGGTTGGGGAAGGATCTTTGGAAATTGGCATTGGGAGGTGTCGTGGTTTCCCCATCTATAGCTGTGTGCACAATAGAGGGCTTGCCTTGCCCTGAGGTGGGGGCATGGGGTGATTGCCATTGCATACCCCCTTGCCAAAGATTATCCCTCATAGGAAATAAGTTAGGGTTACTCAGTTTTTCCTTGGAGGTTCTTGACTTCCACTGTTGGCCTAGCTGATTCAGTAGGTTGGAAGCCAACTCACTCATATCCAAACCCTTAGGTTCGTTGTTCTCCTTCTTGGTAGGCTCTGTATTGGAAGACCTTACCGATGGGGATACCGCAGATGGAGTTGTAGTTTTGTCCTGGACAATCTTATCCATCATATTATCACTTATACAAATGAATATTTGCTACTGCAAAGTTTGAAGGAAGTGGGATTCATAACCATTAATGGTCATGCAGCTTTAGGTCTACCAATCTGATGAGGAAGCATGGAAACAATCGTTCATCGCTCATCCTCTCATATGGTTCACAACGAGAATCGAGGTGTTTGATCCTAGCAATGTAATCACGGAGGGATTCCTTGTCATTCCATTTCATCTCATATAATTGATCAATCTGGCTCCACTTATGACCACTGGGGGGCAAAACCTACGATGAAATCTTTCCATAATGCCTCCCCCTTGACTTTCTCTTTCAGGCTGAGGGCCCTATACCATTGGCATGCCTTGCCATCCAAACTGAGGCCAAAAGCATTAACCATTTCTAGATCTCTGGGACCACCAAATGCTTCACATATTTTCTTGAATCACTCCACGTGGGAGACCGGATCTCCTTCCCCAAGAAATTTAATTATCAATTTGGAGATGGCTATGGGTCAACTCCTAGAGGGATTGGTGATCCCTGCTGGAAATACGGATGCAATCGGGGGTGAGGTGGCCCGCCTTCCTAGTGCATTCACGAAGATGTGCATCATTGCATCCAATAGCACCGTTTGGGAATCTTGTGGAGGCAGTGTTGTTGTGAGCCTAATGGGTTGTAGAGGCAGACTCAAGCCTTGCCCTAGTAGTGGGTTCCATTGGGTCACCAGAACCAATGTTGTGGCTATGAAGCCTGCTCCCCTGTACATCGGAGCTACAGCTGTGGGAGTAAACTATCGACCTCTAGGAGGAAGCAGTCTAAGGTGGGGCTTGTGAGACCACATAGTTGGCGAATATCATGGGCACTTGGAAGGTCAAAAGTTCATAAGAGTTCCCCCCTTGGAAGTGTTGTGCATTTCCTTGGCTAGGATTTTCCCCTATGAAGTCCCTCATTCAATTTCTGTTCAAAGTTTTTTATGATGGGGGGATGCAAAACTACCTAATCTACCTACCCAATGCAAAAAACAACAAAAAAGAGCAACATTTGAATGACAAAAGGGGTGTTGTGTAAAAGGTGATAGTTTCTCCTTCCAAACCAACTTCAAAATTCACTCAAAGCATCACTTTGGGTGTTTTTGTTGGAGTTTGCTATCACACACATCTTAGCAATCCTCTAAACTATCTTCCTATCAGTTCAAAACACTAAAAAACATAAAAAATAAGCTTTTCGTGATCCAAAATGCATTCCAACAAGAAAATGATAGTTTCATCTTTTTCCATCACAACTCACCCTTCTTTCCTCATTACTCTCCTATAACTCCACTATCAAAGCTCCAAGTTAAGCATGGAACAATGAACAATCGGTAGATGACGAGAGAAAGTAGGTGCAATGAAAAAGCATACCTTGATCTCTCCCCGATAGTGGCACCAAAGATATGTAGTCTCAATGGTTACTCGTGTCATGAGGATCTTAAAGGAATGGTCTCGGAGCCTCCACTCTAAGCTACACCTTATGAGAGCAATGCAAATCACGAGCCCTCCCCACAGGTGTCACTCAAGTGGCTCTTGGATTGTTGCAGTATGTTTCCACACAATGTTTCCACACAAGAGAAAAGGGAAAAGGGGAGAGGGAAGAAGAGAGGGAGAAGAGAGGGAGAAGGGACAGAGAAGGAGGAGGGACCCTAGGGTGCCAACTCCCTTTACTAAGAAAACTTATCAAAATCTTGAGTATGAATTGAATTTAACAATATGCCATGAGTAAAAATTAGTCAAATTAACATGGTTGTGTTCTGCACTAAAAGAGCTTCAAATATGTCTTTACACCTTGAAATTTGGGTAACACATGAAAAAGTTACATTAATTTGAAAGGAGATGGGTTTTTATATTTTAGTGTATCTTTTGTTTTACCCCCCCCCATCCAAAAGACACACCCCTTGGGCCTCACATATTATGAAAAATATGTACAAATCTTAAAATCTTGAATATTTTTCAAGGTATATACCTTATATTTTATGGGAGGGGGGACATGTAATTTTCATATTTTTCCCTTACATATTTGAAAATCTTAAAAGAAATCCATGCATATTCTATATGGACCTTGTCCCCCCATACCCTAGATTTTGGACGAGGGTAGTAACATATTACATATTGAGTTGGCACCCCAGGGGAGGGAAGAAGGGAGTGAAGGGGGATGGAGTGGCAAACACAAAGGCACTACCAAGGAAACAAGAGAACACCAAAGACAATCTTGAAAGAGAAGAGGAAGATTGTATTCCAAACTTTTGCATATAATAATGATGACCAAATTCAACCATTTGGCCTTTTATACAAGCCACCTTTTGAAGGGAGGGCCAACCCTTTTCCTTATACCACTCTCACTTGTCTCTCTTTTGTTACAACCACTTGGACCCATATGGTGCCAAGGCATTCTCTCAACATCCTCTTGTCTTCAAATTGCTCTTGTATTATCCATATATGGGATCCAAATGGCTCTTTTGTTATCCTTGCCAATCTGGATGATGCCGCTGGAACCTATCTCTAACCTAAGCCATTTGAGGCTCAAAAGCCATAGGACTAGATCAATGTTGAGCCATTTGTGGCTAAAACCCATTGGGCCAAATTGATGTTGAGCCATTTGCGGCTCAAAACCCATAGGGCCAGATTGAGGTTGAGCCATTTGTGGCTCAAAACCCATAGGGCCACATCCTTCACTGTGCTCCATGGTTGTGGCTGTTAACATAGGAAATAAAGGATTTTCAACCACTAGTCTAGTTTAAGACACTCACATTAAGTCCAAGCCATCCCAGTTTAGAAATTAAACAATTAAAATATTCCAAACTCACTCATAGACAACCACTATGTTGGTGAAATATATTGTTGTTCAACCACGCTAGATTAGGAAAATTGCATAAATGGTATATGATGAGCACGGTGATATATTGCATGATGTTCTAACCGCCAGGATGGTTGAGGACAATCACATTAAGTCCAAGCTATTCTAGTTTAGAAATTAAGTTAAACAATTAAAATATTCCAAAACTCATTCACTGACAACCATTTGGATGGTTTAGGCAACCACTAACCTACATTGTATCAAGCATGTGTATGATGTGCTTGTCCCACTGCTTGTATCCCATCTACTTTTTAGGGATGTCCTTCTTATTCAAAGAAAATCTTGTATTCTTGTGCCAAGACGTTGTCACTCAATCAATAACTTCCACACTTAGGCCGTCTCTCCTTTTCTTGCATTCTATTGAAGCTCAAAGCCTTATCACATCGTGATAATCCTACATTGCTTCTACTCTACATCCAATCATTGGAAATGTTGGTCCTTTTGATTGAAAATATCTTTGACATCATGCACCCAACCCATTTCTCCTTTGTTTCAAAGAATACCACCATAGCCAATGTCACCCTCTTTGCAGCTAGGTGATCTAGGTTGTGCACCCCTTTCACTTTGTATAGGCTATTTCTTGCATTAGATAGCATCACTCTTGGGCATGCATTTCTTGAGGTATTGGTTAGGGTTGTCACTCCATGAATTTTAGGGTGCAAGCTAAAGGTTGTAAAGGTTTGCAACTAGTTCCCTTGAATGGCCTAATGTTGTTTCCTCAAACGCTCCCACAAAATGTGAGACCATAGGTCTTGTTCTTTGCTTTGATGGTAATGATCCAATGCATGCATTTGCAACAACCGCTTCCTATTATTGCTTTGTAAGGAGTCTTATTTCTTGTCATTTCTCCCTCTTCAAATGTTGCAAAAGTGCCTTCTGTTGCCATTGACAAAACATGCGTGCCTCAGGATCTATGGAGCGCTCTAAGGTGGATGGAACCTATGTGGAAACATGATGAAGAGAGTGCTCATGACATGTATCTCAAGTCAATTAGGTTCCAAGATAGATTAGCTTGGACTCATAAAGAGAATCTTGAGATAGTGCAAAGTGCTTGATTGATATTACTTCAAATGAACCTCCCTTTTATAGGTGAGGGTACTTACATCCATTTTGCTTGCTCACATGTGGGATAGCTCCTCTCCATGCCATGTGGCAGCTTATCCTTTGCTCATACCTTTGCTCTATATGTGCTTATGGCACCATATCTCTCAACACCTCCCCTTGGTGCCATAATCCTTTGGCTACTGCAAGGTGGTCAGATGTGAGTTACATTCCATCACCTCCCCTTAGTGCATGCATGCTACTTAAGGTGGTCAAGTGTGGCTTTTACATGTCAATACCTCCCCTGGGTGCTTTCATAGCTACTCTCAGGTGGTCAGGTTTGATTACAAAACATAGGCAAGGTTGGTAAGGTTTTTGCTTTTCAATACATTCCATTTATGTCATCTTTTGGCTCATGGCTTGATGATGACTCGTTTGCTTCTTTGCTTGGTGTAGCTACCTGCATGATGCTTTGTTCTACCATATGCCTTGATGCTTTATGTGTGGATGCCATGGTTTCTGCTATGGTCATCTCATGCACTTGTGCTTTCGGCTTGCTTTTTACATCGATGTTTGCATTCATGCTTTGCTTTTCCAATTGTTGCAAAGGTCTTACCAATTGATTTCTTTCAATATTGGCAGTGTCTAATTGCATACAATGATTCTGATCTGACAGGCGCGTAGAGCTTGAAAAGACGATCACTTTTCCTTTTTGGAGCGTGTGCAAATTCTTCCTGGATTGCAAGTTATGGCTTGTTGAAGCTTTTGTGAAGAAGAGGGTCCTTTGATGATGTGGCACAGGGATTCACATGTTGAATTCCATACTGTGCTTAGCAGGGGCTCTGTGCTTAGGTGGCACTGTGGTGACCTTTGAACCTAACTTGGCTAAACCTAAGGTTACATTTACTAACCATGGTCCAACTAACCATAAACTTTACCCAAGGTTAACTTAACCATACTGATTTCAAACTTAACTAAGGATGCTTCTAACTAACCCTGGTTAGTATTTATCTGCCACGTGTCTAACATTTAGAACCTTAGAGAGACTTTGTGAAAAGATGAGCAGAGCGTTTGCGATGGAGCGAAGAGACGGCGTCGCGGTGAAGAAGGCGATGGCCGGCTGTTTATTTTTTTTGAGGTGTCGTGAAGGAGCTGTGTTTGCCTATGCTTGGAGAGTAGAAGGTAGTCGATTCAGTTCGTTGGAGACTGGTCGGCTATTCGTTGCATGCAAGAGACCTTTGTTGCGCCGTTGGAGCACGGGCATACAGTCGTCGTTGTTGGAGAGTCTCTTTGCAGGAGAGCTCCTCGTCGGAGTGG
Source organism: Dipteris shenzhenensis (assembly GCF_047967505.1). Classification (NCBI taxonomy): domain Eukaryota; kingdom Viridiplantae; phylum Streptophyta; class Polypodiopsida; order Gleicheniales; family Dipteridaceae; genus Dipteris; species Dipteris shenzhenensis. Next base: position 49,458,405 of record NC_141609.1, on the reverse strand, counting down.
ATGGCATTTTTTCTGCAGCTAAGCTCTTAAGTGATGTCACTGAGGATCCGAGAGATTCTGGAGCGGAAGGCCTTCGACAATCTCCATGGCCTACTCTTTGCTGCTGCTGCAGATCCGGGCATTAGGCCGTTTAGGCATCTCGACTGGCTACGGAGAGAGCCAAGGAGCTATGAGGCTGGTGCTTTTGTTGGAGGCTATCACCGTTCGTGCAGAACACTACGAAGCATGATGGTTGATGAAGCTGCTGGAGCCGTGGCCTTCATTGTGGTTGTGGCTTCATCTCCAACGCCTGCAGTCCTCGACTCAACATTGCAACTTGAAGATCTCTCTTCTTACCTTTCTCTTGAGCTCGAAGTTCTCTAAGAGGCTCTCTTGCTTCTCTTGCTTTATCTCTTTTAGTCAAGAGAATGTTTAAAAACCTCTCTCCTTCTCAGCAGATCCAAAGGAGGTCTCTCACAAATCTTTCTTTGAAAGACTCTCCCTATCTCTCTCTCTCTCACAACAACACCCAATGGACGGAATTCTTTCACAAGAAGAATGAATCTAGATCTCTCTCACAACTCAAGAAACACTCTAAAGAACTCTCTAGATCTAAAACTAATCTAACATTCTGAAACTAATCTAGGAATGGGAGCAATCCTAGTGAACTACTAATGAGCTAAACTAGGAGAGCTAAACCTATGCTCTGATACCATGACAAAACATGCGTGCCTCAGGATCTATGGAGCGCTCTAAGGTGGATGGAACCTATGTGGAAACATGATGAAGAGAGTGCTCATGACATGTATCTCAAGTCAATTAGGTTCCAAGATAGATTAGCTTGGACTCATAAAGAGAATCTTGAGATAGTGCAAAATGCTTGATTGATATTACTTCAAATGAACCTCCCTTTTATAGGTGAGGGTACTTACATCCATTTTGCTTGCTCACATGTGGGATAGCTCCTCTCCATGCCATGTGGCAGCTTATCCTTTGCTCATACCTTTGCTCTATATGTGCTTATGGCACCATATCTCTCAACAGCCATTTCAATAATGTGTCATTTCTTTCCTTTCCCCGCAATATGTTCCTTATATCTTGACCAAGCTTTTTAGTTTTCCTATCTCGCAACCTCTCTTTGGTTCTCTTGCAAGCCATGATGACCTGCATCTTGCCATTGATGCCATGGAGATGATCATTGAAGTGCCACTAGAATAGAGACTAACTAGCTTGCGAGGTGAGCAAAGAATAGAAGACAATTTACCTGAGTAAAGAAGATAATGCCAAACCAAAAGAATGAGGTCATGTCGAGTTGACTCTGCACGGGAGGTAGGTTGCAGGGTAGTAGGAGGAGAATGTACTTTGTAGAGCAATAAGAGGAGGGTGAACTTTAATATTCAAAGATTTGTAGGGGGAGAGGTGAAAATATTCAAAAGTACATGGGGATAGCAAAATATTCAATCACCATGATTTCCCCCTCTGATGATACACGTCAATAAATTTGGATATATGGTTGTCATCAAGCAAATGCAAAGTGGCCCAAATTGCTTCAGAATACAAATAGGTCAAAGGGCATGCTTTCAGGTTTAATGCTATATATTATGAAATGCAATGAACTTTGACATGCTTATAAGTCATATAGCAAACAAGTGCATGGGAAAGAAACCCATACAAAATTATAAATAGTGTTGGATTTATTGAAAGATCTTTGCATATGAACAAATTGCACATTTTCAAATTGTTCCATTCTAGGGTGAGTCTAGATACCACTATCACCAACTATCAATGTTTTAAGACCACTGTGCAGTAGGCCCACTAGTTTGGATTCCAAATTTTTAATTTGCCTTGGTTTTCAACAAATCAAGAAAATTTTATGGAGCATGCACTTGAATGGGTGTGGAAAATTTTAGCACAACATTGGATGACCCTTAAACCATGCCTAAGTTTCTCAATTGGGTATTTACTTAGATTAAAGATAAGCTCATATAGTAGTATAGTTTTTCATGATTACTTGGTTGCATGTATGTGTAGAACAAAACTTTGATGTTTTTGAATTAATTGCTATATCCTAGACTCTTCAATATATATGCTTCCCATGCAACATAGAACTTGTAATGCTTTAATGGTCTTGTTCCAAATCTTTATTTCATAATTTTTTGGTCTCATGTTCAAAATTGGAATGGTACTACAACTTAAACACAAAGTTTGTCAAATTCCATTGAGTGATGCACAAGCTATGGGTCAGGCAAGATACCTTCCAAAGCCCAATTTGGATACTCTCTCCAAAATTACCAAGTTGCTAGATGAATTCAACGTGTAGGAGGGGTACATTATTTGTCAAAGTTAGAGGATTAACATCAATGAAAGCATGATTCAAAAGGCACTAGGAATTCTTGGAGGCAAATCACAAGCATAATTCTTGGAGAAATCATGGAAGAGAGAAGATATTTTAGCTTTATACCCCAACGATAAGATTAGTGTAGATGGTGGAAATAAGTTTTCGAGCTTGCCAATAGATGTTCAAGATGTGTTGAAATATACTTTCCTAATACAAGAGGAACCATGAAGTTTTGGCATGTTCAAGCAGTAATAGAGAAATTGTGTAGACATATGGTCTCTTTCTTGATGGCGATCTTAGAGTGTGATGACTAACTTGAAGAATTGCAAGGATGACAAATCCAAATTGTTATCTCAATCAATCAAAGTCTCTATGCACTTAATGGGGACTTCCCTCAAATCAATTTTTGAGCAATAAGATAAGAAGATGTATTTTTTACATATGGAAGCCACCGATGATGTAGCAAAGACAATGCTATGTGAGAAAATGCTCAGGGAGGGTGCAAAGTCTAGATTGAGGAGGAAAGAGTAAAGGCCTTCCAAGTAGGAGAGTAAGCTGAGGCCACTAGAAAAATGTATAAGATGGAAAGACATAGAAGAGAAGAAGCCACAGAGAAGCACATCGAGCTATAAATTAGTAGTTTGATGAATTTAGAATGGATGGGGTCAACACAGAGCAAGAGCTAGCAGGGATGAGAAAAATTCTTGAAGTTTAGAGAGAAAAAAAGGAGGCTCTTTGCAAATGTTTGTGCAATATGCAAAACACATTGAACATTGATGAAGACAGAATGTTAAAGAAATAAAAAAGGAAGAATGTAGAAACCAGAGCAATGATGTAGGAGCTTCAAGATAGCTTCAAGGCCAAAAAAGATGCAGATCAGGCAAAGAGAAGCCATGACAGAGAACACAATGAGACTATGCAATATTGGCAAGATAAGTACAATTCCTTGCAATGGAATTAGACTAGGTCTATGCATGAGCTTGCCATGGCTCTTGAAAGATTTGAAAAGCAATCCTCTAGCTTGACTAAAACCTGACATAGAGTCGATGTCTTGGAAGATGCCTACATAGATCCTGCTAAACAATTTCACTAGCTTTAAGAGCAATTGATGGAATTAGATAGAGCTATTGCATAGAGTGACTAGCACTGTGAAGGTGCTGAAGGAGAACGTCCACACACTTAAGATGAGGAAAGAAGTAATCAAGAAATATGTTGCTAATATACATGGTCTAGACTGTGGTATTCATAGTCCCAGAAAATAAATTGGAGGACCATCTTGTGATGTGACAAGGTCATACATGATTGGTATACTATGGGCACATCATACTAGATGAGTGCATGATCCGATGGCCCGAGTGCAAGGACCCTTTGCATGTTTTTTTCTTTGTGGTGTTTGTGGATGCAACCTCAAAATGCAAAGATTGTAATCTGCCACTGGCCAAGTCATGGAAAGATAAATTGTGCCTACCTATGTAGCCATCTGTAGCAAGAAGGGAAGAACCAGCCCCCTGAAACAAAGGAGCCTATAAGGGAAGAATCCCAAGCTCTATCCTTAGGAACAAGGCCCGATCCTCCCATCAGGGAGAGGATGTATCTCAAAGAGCTCAAAGCCACCGAATGAAGGGACCTCAAAGTAAAAAGTAAAATGTGAAACCAGATGTCTCCCTAAAGGAAAGGAGTGAGAAGGGTCAATCTTTCCATCAGGGAGCAACCAAACGTAGCTAAATACCTCAATGTATAAGATGTTTCTATTCAATTATCAATGAAACTAATCTTTAATTATTTTCAGAGTTGTCAAAATTTTATAGCCATTGGAGTTCAAGTTTCCTTTTTATAGGCTATTTTAGGTTTGCAACCAGCACAACAGTAGTATAAGACAAGAGGTGTCACAAGTTTCTTTTATACAAGCTATTTTAGGATTGCAACTAGCACAATGGTGGTACATGATAAGTGGTCTCACAAGTTTCTTTTATACAAGCTATTTTAGGATTGCAACTGGCATGATGGTTGTACAAGATAAGTGGTCACTAGCATGGTGGCTAGTTACACAAGGTATATAGGACCTTGAGGGGACCCTTTAAGGGTAATACCCATATCGACATGCCATATATTTCCAATGGCATGTCGATATTTCCCTTGCCCCTAAAAGGATTCCTCAACGTCCATATTAACAATTGCATTTATACAAGTGGTTTTAGGATTGCAACTAGCATGATGGCTGGTTGCACACGATAAGTCATCTAGGAAGGATTAATTGCCATCCATCAACTGCCACTAGCATGATGGTTTTCTTCAAGTATTACAAGATGAATGGCATACAACTCTTCAAAGCTGGATGCTTCCAATGCACTCAACTATAGTACTGACATCTTATCAGGCGTCAATGAGCTCATTGGTACCGAGAAAGAAAAAGATTTCACAAGTGATGCCTTATCCAAAGTGGATGAATTAATGCACATTGAGAACTTGGGCAAACATTTCAAAAGTGATATCTTATCAAGCATAGATGACTTCATGTGGATACTAATAAAGTTCTTGGGGTCAAACCAAGTAATTATGGAATTATGAAAATCATGTATGACGATATAATGAGTGATGCCTCTCAAGAGTAGAGGAGTTTCAAGACTGTGGATTTATGAAATCCATAGAAAGTACATCAATGAGTGATAATATATATGAGTTTGGAGATCATTTTGGACACTCTATCACCCACTATGATAGTTAATGCAAATGGTTCTATGATTGTATCAAAAGTAAGGATGAGATCAACAAAGGACTATATAGTATTTGACTTTGACTATGATAAGATCAAGGATGCAACCTCTTGTGAAATAGTTAATGCAAAAGATTCTATGAATGCATCAAATGCAAGGATGAGATCAACAAAGAACTATTCGGTATTTGACTTTAACTATCATGGTGATAAGATCAATTATGCAACATCTCATGAAAACAAAGCGACAAATAAATCTTACAGGGAGAACTACACAAATCCAAATAAGGATGTACAAAAGGCCCAAAAATGGATATATAGATGCATGAAATGAAAGCGAGTTGAGGCAAATCTAGAAAAGAAATTACAGAGAATAAGAGTAATGAATGAAGATGTTATGCTGAAAGCGTAGAAGTATGTGATCCATTAACTTACATGACATTAAGGGCTGTAGAGAACATGTCTAGCAAAGAAGAGGGAGTAGAAGAAATGAATACCTACTCACGAGACTCTCTTGCTTTCTTGTAAATGGAGTAGAAGAAATGAATACCTACTCACGAGGCTCTCTTGCTTTCTTGTAAATGATAGGAGAAGGCAAAGTTCAGGACAACAGATAAATCCTCTTATAAATAAAAAAAGTATTTGCAATAATGCATATTGCATTATTATAGGATTGTCACATGGCACATATTGGAATTTGGCTAATAAAGCAAATTATGGAGTAAAATTTAACATTCATGGAAACACAAGAAGGCCCAAAACAAGCCTCAACAGTTGCAGCAACAATAATTTTGAAAGACTACATTCATGAAAATGCTTTACCTCAACCCCATCTATCTAAAATGCATCTTAAGATAGGTTTGACAAAAAAATAAGTATATAACTCTATTGGAGAAACACAGAGGCAAAGAGGGTGTGCTCTGGCATCTTTTCATACTTTGTATACTCCTTGGAAAAAGATCTTTAGACATGTTAAAATCCCAAAGAGGAAAAAAATGTCAAAGTGCAAGGAATGTGATGATCTAAAGCGAGCACTTGAGAGTGCAGCATCTCCAAAACAAAGAGAAGCAAGAGAATTTCATCGTGGGCTTGTTCAACATTCTAGAATAAAATATGAATTTTGGAAGGAGAAAGTTATTTCTCATAGCATATCACAAGTGGAGCTCGGTATCTCAACACTCCCCCTTAAGCTCAATCCCAATTCTTGCACACCAAGTAGGTCTTTGAACTTGCGCAACTTCTCTGCACCCAATGGCTTCGTGAATATGTCAGCTACTTGATCCTCTATGCTAACATAAACTAGATCAATAAAACCTATTAGAACCTTCTCCCACACATAGGATAATGCACCTCAATGTGCTTTTTCTAGCATGATAGACTGGGTTATTTGCCAAGTGTATACTGCTCATGTTGTCACAATAAATGACAACTGGCCCATCTATAGACTGATGCATATCATAAAGTAGCTTATGTAACTAAGCTGCCTCACATGCAGCCATTACTGTACCCTTGTACTCAGCCTCTGTGCTCAACAAGGCAATTGTAGGCTGTTTCTTACTGCTCCAAGTGACTGCAGCACTCCGAAAAGAGAACACATATCCATTGGTAGATCATCTATCAGAAATACTCCCAACCCAATCAACATCAGTGTATCCATGCAATTGTATCCAAACCCTAGTCTCATAAAATAGTCCATATTGCAATGTGGACTTCACATACCTCAGTATGTGTCTAGCCGCATCCAAATGTAGTTTCCTTGGAGCCTGCATAAGCTGACTTACCAACCCAACAGCATAGCTCAAATTTGGCCTTGTAATAGTCATATAAATCAAACTTCCTACTATGCATCTGTACATAGCAGGGTCTTCTAGAAGCTCACCTACATCTACGCTCAACTTCACATTCTGCTCCAAAGGAACTAAAATAGGTTTATGCCCAAGATGTAATGCAGCTCTCCCAAATCCTTCATCTCAAACTTCTACTTCAATAGCATTTTCACATGAAGGATATCTTCATCACTATCACATGTGATGATCAAATCATCAACATAAATGACAAGCAACATAATACCTTTCTCTCTTTTTCTCACATAAAGTGAGAAATCTACCTTGGAAACTTGAAAGCCAATAGTGACAAGATACTATCCTATCTTGTCAGACCATGCTCTGGGTGCTTGCTTCAAGCCATACAAGGCTTTCTTCAATTTGCAAACAAACTCAGGATGAACAGCATGAAAACAATACCAATGCCAAATAAAAAATATCAATTTTTGGCGTCACATCTTTTCTGCCCCAGCAGATCCTCTTTAGTGACAGAGAGGGTCTACTGGCCCTCAAGGTGGTTAAGCATAGAAGAATTTAAGGTGATACTCATTGGTGTGTCCGAGTATCACCATGCCATCAACATCCTCAAGGTGATAGGTTCCATTCATGAACTTCTTTTTGACTCGATATGGTCTCTCCCATCGACCGATAAGCTTTTTGTCTAGCAGCTTGTCCAGACGAGTATCAAATCTCATGACCAAATCTCCTTCTGCAATATCTTTCTTCTTGTGTAATTTGGTGTCAAAATGGGCCTTGCGCCTTTTTTGAGAAGCTTCCAAGTTTTGTAAGGCCTATAATCTGCATTCATCCAAGGCTTCTAGCTGTACCAAGCATTGAGCATAGGCATCGTCCTGTCCTTCTTTTCTTGCAACATCAGTGCGAAGAGTATGTATCTCCAATTCAATGGACAAAATGGCTTCTATTCCATACACTAGTTGGAATGGTGTAAACCCAGTAGCTAGCTTGTATGTGGTCCTGTAAGCCCATAAAACTTCTACCAAGTGCCTATTCCAATGCCTTTTCTTGGTGTCTACAAGCTTTCCCATTGAATTGCACAACAATCCATTTGTTTTCTCAGCTAAGTCATTACATTGGAGATAGTATGTCGTGGACATGCTATGATTTATCTTTAGCTTATGCACCACATCTTCAATTAGTTCATTTCTAAAAGAGGTTACTCCATCAATGAGAATTTCCAAAGGACAACCAAAGCGTGAACAAATTCGATCAAAGAGAAATTTTGCAACTGTGCTTGCCTTGCTATTGACTGTGGCCTTGGCCTCTGCCCACCGAGTCGCATGATCTATGGCCACTAATAAATAATGCTTGCCCTGAGATGAGCAAGCGAGTGGTCCCACAAAGTCCAACCCCCACCTCTCAAATGGTCCATATGCTGAAATAGGCTTCAAGGGCCCAGGAATCAACTGTCGCCTTCCAAACTTTTGGCATGCTTTACAACTTCGACACCATTCATATACATCCTTATGGAGGCATGGCCAAAAGTAACCTGCATTAAGAATTCTCCTAGCTGTGCTCGCTGAAGCAAAATGACCGGAGCATTCATAACACATTTCTAGGATTCTCCTAGTCTCCATGGGATGGACCACCTGACAGAGCACCTTGTCTTTTCCCAATTTATAAAGAATGTCATCAACAATAGTATAGGGACAAGCCTTTCTTACCAATCTCTGCTTCTGTTGTGCAGTTAACCCTTGAGGAAACATGCCTTCTTCCACATATTGTTGAACATCTTGCAGTTCTGGCCATCCAGTGTCTACCGAAGAAACCACCCCCTGGTCTTGTACTACAATGGCTTGAGTAGCTAACTCATCTGCCCTTTGATTTTCTTTTCTGTTTATATGAACAAACTTGCAAAAATCAAATTGACTACATAGTGCCATAGCCTTTTAATTAAGCTCCTTCAAATGAGGACTTCTTGTCCTGTAATGCCCTTGCATTTGCTTTATAATAAGCTCAGAATCTCCTCTTACATCCAATTCTTTAACTTGACTTTGAAGACAACCCTCCAAACCAAGAATCAAAGCATTATACTTAGTTGCACTGTTAGTTGTGATACCTGGAAGCTCTTGTCCTCTTGCCCACACCTCTTGACCTTCAAAATTCATCAAGACTATCCCCCCGGCTCCTTGTTGGCGTGAAGGACTAAAATCCCCATCAAAATACAAGACAAAAGCTCTTGGTGGTGTCTCCTTTTCATCATTAATGTCCTCCTTATATTTCATTTCTTCTCTTAGATCCTGGTGTCTTGTGAGCAAATCTGCCATAGTGGACCTAGTGGTATTTTCAGTGACAAAAGAGAAAGAGAACTCTTGAAGCTCTGACAACCATTTTGCAAATCTCCCCCCCGGATTAGGCTTGTGAACTAGATATGCTAATACAAACTAAGAGATAAGGAAGAAAAATGGCCAAGGTAATAAATAGGAGCGAAACTTTCTAACTGAAAACACCAAAGAAAGGGCTTGTTGCTCCATTTCTTCATACCTTGTTTCCACCTCTGTAAGCTATCAGCTGGCATAATAGATGGGTTTCATTCTACTTGCCTCTCCTTTTTATAGCAATACAGTACCAACTGAATGCAAAGAGACACTTGGATTTACATAAAAATCTTGAGACCAATCAGGGGCTTCAATATTGGGCCCTTACTCATAGCCTCCTTAAGTTGCTAAAAAGACTCTTGTTGCTCCACACCCCATTGGAAAGAAACTCCTTTTCTTGTCAACAATTTCATGGGATGCACTATCTCTACGAAATCATCACAAAAGCATTGATAATACTTGCTTTTCCCTAGAATTCTGCGAACACCAATGACACTCTTAGGACTTGGCAATGCCATGATTTCTTGAACCTTGTCAGGATCCATTTGCAAGCCTTCTTTGGACACAATATGCCCCAATAAGACTACTTTTGTTTGAGCCGAATGACACTTGCTAGGATTTAGACACCCTTTTGCTTCATCAATCCTAGCTAAGGCCATCTTTAACTTCTCCATGTGATCTATGGAAAAAATCATCCAAAAACACCCTTATGAACTTTCCCAAGTAAGGCTTGAGCACTTGACTCATGAACCTTTGAAATCTAGCTGATGCATTGGTCAACCCAAAAGGCATCACTCTGTAAGCAAAAACTCCCCAAGGTGTGACAAATGATGTTTTCTTTTTATTTTCCTCTCGAATACGAATTTAAAAGTACCCAGAATACCCATCACATACAAAATACATCTCATCCCCTGCTACTTGGTCTAGTATTTCATCTTGGAATGGCAAAGGAAAATGATCCCTCTTAGTGCATGCATTCAAAGGACGAAAGTTGACACAAACCCACCACTTATTTACTTTCTTTGGTGTGACAACTATAGGAGATATCCATGCTGAATCATCAACATAAAAGATGAATCCCACCTCAAGTAGTTGTGTTACCTCTTTCTTTAGTGCCTCAATGTGGATCACCCCCAATCGCCTTAAGCGTTGCACAAGTGGCTTGCTTTCTGGCTTCAACTCAATCTTGTGCTCCACAAGAGAGACTAGTCAAACCTGTGAATAGTTTGTTGCAAAGAGACATGGAAAATCATCTAACATATCGAAGTACTAGAGCTTCTCACTACCTGATAGAGAATCACCAAGAAGCTCTTCATTGCATTGGCATCATTTAGTGTACTCCAGATCCTCCACATGAAGTGTCTCTACATGATCTTCTTGCACCACCACGTTGTTCCTTCCTGACTCATCCCAATTAGCACCAAGACAAAGACTAAAGGCCACTCCTTCCACCTCACCCTCTGATCTGGACTCCTCGGAGTTACACCTTGTCTTCTCTTCTTCATCGGTTATTCAAACTCTCTGATGTTGAAGACTCCTCCTTGACAACTTCCTTTTTGTGACTTCTGATGTTGTAGTGCACCTTCTTATCATTTCCTTGCAAAATAAATTCTCCAGTATCCCACTTTTGAACAGCCTTCACCTTGCGTAGCCAAGGCCTTCCCAAAATCAATGGATAGGAACGTGCATCTAGCTTGGTAGGGATCACCTGAAAGTAGTCGGCACAAAAATTCCACATACATCCACTTCTAGATTCTTCACAACTCCCAAGGTCTTAACCCTAGTATTGTCAGCCAATTTGATGCGATAAGGAGAGGTAATACTAGAGTATTTTAAATTAGCATCTATCAAAGTCTTCTCACTCATGACATTAATCAATGCACCTCCATCAATGTAAACATTAGAAATCACTTGACCATCAATGATCACATTAACCACAGGTACATCATCCACCAACATCTATATCTACCTTTTTAACAACAGGAATGGCACTTTTCTTCTTTTTCTTCTTTGACACTCTTATGCTTGCTAGCTTTCCCCATTCCTTCCATAGTTTTGGAGACAAAGCAAGTAATTGACCAAAGGTGATATGAGCTTCCTTTTCTTTAAGGTCAGACAACAAGTCATAGCTTCCAATGCCTTGTCCTAAAGGAAAGTCTGATTGGCTAATTCTCCTTCTAGATGCCCTCTTTTTCTTAATACAATGTTCCTCTTCCTGATGTTCCTCATCTACTTCTTCCTTCCTTTCTTCTTCTTCTTTTGCTTTACCACGCCCCCGTTTAGCCATCACTACCTCTCTTTTCTCATCCCTTGAAGAAGCTTCTAACAAGGATACTTGTTTTTCTTCTTTCTTTCTCAATCTAGGACACTCGGGGCAATAGTGACCTTTTTCATTACATTCATAGCATGTGACCCCACTCTTATCTCGAGGCCCACTCTTTGGTGCTCTAGGTTATCGTGCATTGACCAAATGCAATTTTAAATCAGCAAACTCTACCATCGATTGGGAGATATTATGATCTAACTCAGAGCACTTTGGTACCTGAGGAGTGCCCATTACCTCCACCTTAGAAGTTGAAGCTGTTGAAGACAAAAAGAGGATTCGATCTTTAGAGAAGCTTCTTTCTTGGTCGCAATGCAAAGTGCCTCCACGTATGTTGTTGGATCTTTACTCATTACTTTTGAGCAAAGATGAGGCTCCAAAGCCATAATGAATTTGCTCATCTTTAAGTGCTCCATCCCTGAGAGACTTTGAGGGGTCGATGATGCAAATGCCACAGCTCACAAAGCTTTCCTTTCATACTTTGTCCATAAAGTTTCATATCAGATTGTCAACACAGAGACCATCTCACCCTCTCCTTGATAAAACTGGTCCAACTGCAATATCAAAGCATTTGGCGACTCCATTGCCCCAAATATCTGCTTCATTGCTGCCACCACTTGGTCCTAGTCCTCCTTGGTAGAGTCTGTGGCAAGGCCTCATGCCAACTCAAGGCTAAACCTTCAGGAAAATCAAGAAAAATCTCTGCCCGATCCTTTGTGGACCATCTAGAAAGCTGGCATCCTTGAACAAAATCCCAAAGATAAGACTCCGGGTCATCCCCTTGGGTCCCTCAAAACACTAGAATCTTCACCATGATGAAACACAAAAAGGAAACACCAAGATCCAACTAATATCCCAAACAAGATCCGAACAAGATCCCATAGAGACTTAGTATACCAAGACCAACTTATTATGCATAAACACTTGTTGAAAACCCTCCACAATGTGATACTCAACAAAATCTTCAAAAATAAGTGACCAACCAACACCATGAAAACATTGTGTATACATGCATTCAAGAATCACCCTTCTCACAATTGGAAGTGCATATAATAGCTTCAAGATATTGTACTCTTCATCATTTTCATAGCAAAAGAAGTTGAAAGCATTGAGAATCAATACTCCACTATTATAGTAAAGAATTACCCAAAGACTCAACTGCCAGTGCATGAAACAATCCCCAATCTATCATTATGCCTACTGACGGCATTGTCGATTCACCAACATATTCAAGACTACAAACATAAAGAATATGATCATAATGACCGTGCAAATAGCTTGAGCATCACCTCCACAATCTTCAAGTTCTCTTAAATGGGTTGTAATCTCTTCTAACGGAGTTCTTCCAGGCATCTTCTTTATCACATCAGAAACACATGCCTATATTAGGCATAACATGTAATCAAGTACACCCAAGACCATTTAGTAAGGTGGGATGAATCCAATACCAAACGTACCCAGCATCTCCACCAAAAAGATGTGACGTGAAGTTGGGGGTAATGAAACTTCACGCACCTCTTAGCTTCCCACTCTTCCCAATCTTAATAATAGAGACCCTTGTCACTTACAAAAAGAGATCAAGAAAATATTTTCATGCAAAGAAAACCACAAAATATCTTTCTCCTTGCTTCCCTTATAGGAGAATGAATATGGTAACATCCCAAGTGATGTTGTAGTCTAGCATCAGAAGAAGAAAAGGATCTGTAGAGGCCATTATCTCACCAAGCCGGTTCGTGCCAAAGAGAAGAGTGATGCATTGTTGGAAGAAGATCTTTTGACTCAACATGACATGAACTGATATATATCTAGGGGCTTGAAGGGGCTGATTTGACTGGATGGGTAAATTCTGGGGAAACATGGCACCTCCGTCATAGAGGCCTCTAGAAATGGCTCAAAATCATTCTATAAATTGCTAGAAAACACAAAGGTCTATAACTTCCACCCAAAAAATGATATTAAAAATTAAAGCACATACAAGGATGTTCCTTGAAGTGAGCTTTGTACTGATATAAGTTTTGTTAAAAATAGATAACCGTTGAAGAGATATGGATAGTTTACTGAAAGGGGGTAAAAATTGCCATAGAAATAAACAGTCATACATAGAGACTCATAACTTCTTGTCTTGGACCCAATGCAAGAAATAATTATATAGGAGGGAGAATCTTAAAGAGAGCTTTGCGTTGATATAAGTTTCATTGAAATCGGACCACCAAGGAGAAAGTTATAGGCCAAATATTGACAGGGGGTCTAATTGCTATATTAACTACCATCTGCCCATGCAGATTTTGCCCAAGCAAACTACTCCCTCAAGGCTCCACAATTATCAACGATCCAATACCCCTAGAAATTGCCTAAAATAGAGGAAGAAGCTTGCATGGTGGCTCGAGAAACGGATGGACCATGTGTGCACAGTGAGCGGCCGAACAAGAACTACTTTAGAGACTTGAATAGAGAGAGAAAAGAACATAGGAATGGAGACTCAAGGAAAATGATAAGAAGTGACTTTCATTTCCATGAGAGTAAGACTCCACTCAAATACACTCAAAATACTACAAACACAAGGGAGAAGAAGAGGTTTCATACATACAAGAGGGAGCGGAAGCTCCAAGACTACTCACAGAGAGAGAATAAACTAGAGAGAGATGGACTCAAGAGTCTACATAAGAGAATATCTACAAGAGGGAGAGAAGGTTCATGGAAGAGGCTTGAGGAGACTAGAGCTACAACAACATGAGGCTTAATGGTGGAAGAGATGATGAACAAGGGATAGGAGGGCTCCTTTTATAGAGATTTTGTCACCCTCCTTCACCCATTTACAATTGCTGCCTGTAGATTCTTTTCCCCATCAAGCACATAAGCACGTATGTCACCATCCATGTCCTTTTTTGCTACTCTCGCCATGTGTCCCATCAAAAGATGCTCAAGACTCTTAAAATATTAAGAAAGTCAAGAGTCTCCCCACATGGAGCCCATAGGGACCCTCTCTTTTCCATATGTCCACATCCTCCTTATTTCACATGGGAATTCTAGAAGGATTTCTCTTGACTCCACACTCCTCCACATGCCTTCCACATGCTTGGCATATGGCCTCTCTTATATTATTAGAACACATGGACATGAGCCCACCTCTTTATATGACTCTCTTCCTATTTTCTAAAAACCCCATAATATCCCATACACAAATAACTCTCACCCCAACCAAGGTACTTATAATTCATACATATGGTATTTACAATGATCCATTCCACTCATCCTCTCAATCCCATACAATATCTTAGAAAATAGAAATAACTGAGAGCTGCTAGGCTATCACTTGATACTCAAACTCTTATCAAACATAGAAGAAAACAATACCAATGCCAAATAAAAAATATCAATTTTTGGCATCATAGTACATGTGCATTATTATAGATGGTATGGATCGAAATACAACAACATTACCTTGATTCATTAACACTCCACCTAAGCTACAAGGAAAATACTTTTTGAAGACACATCTATGTGGAGTGTTAGTGCATGGATTTAAGTTTTTTGCAGACATATGGATTGATTCCTTGCATTACATGATAGCAATCTGAGTTGTAACATCCGTTATAAAGGCACTTCACAATGTACATGCAGAAAAAGATTGCCTACTAGTAGCAACTTTAAGAGTACATGCAGACAATTGCAAACGAGAGAATAAGAATGTACTCTTCTTTGCATTTTTCTCAATGCTAATCACTCATCGAATCTTCAATGAGATTGAAGTTGGTTTTTTATTGGTTGGGCACACACATGAGACACACATGAGGATATCGATCAGGTATTTAGCACGGTGTCAAGAGAACTAAAACACAAGGACATGGACGATGGATGACTTGATAAGAAAATGTGGGAGGCAAGTTGAAAGGATGTATGATTGAAAGGATGGTTAAAAGGATGTATGATTGGAAGAGCTTTATTCTACCTTTCATACAAAAACGTGGTGATGCCTTGATAGGTCATAGCACTCCACACTACTTTTGCTTTTTCTTGAAGGATGAAAAACCAATGATGTAATGGCAACACTATTATCATGATAGAACATGGAAACTTGAACAACCTTACAGTCTCTTAACTTCAATTTCGAGCAAAGAAATGCATCCAACATGGACTCCTGTAAAAGAATTCAGCGAGAAATTCAAAGGTGAAATAGAAGGCTTAAAAGCTTTTATTACATACAAAGAGGAAATGCTTCAGAGATTTCTTGATTGGAAGCCTTCTTGGAAGGAACAAACTGTTATTTGTCTTTAATAGCAAGACCTAACAATTGATAAAGGACCTTGCAAAAATGTGAGTAGATGATATTAAGGTAGAACGGCCTTTATTTTGGCCAAATGTTGGTAATGACTTGTGCCCAACATGTAGTCTCTTTGAAAATGAGTTTGAATTGCTACTCCCACGTCCATATTCTAGACCCAAGAAGAGAGAGTTTATGCCACAAAATAGACATAGATGACCATTGTTTTGTTGCAGTTCGACCATAGATAATGAACATAAGAGCATGAAGTTTTGGGTTGCAAAAGTAGTGGACATGAGCATGGATTACTAGGGGAGAGCTACAACATTTACAGTGGTGGTATGGTATGAGCCAAGGGGTAGGAAGGAGAACCAAGATAACAATACATTGTATAGTAGTTGTCTAAAAAAGGAATGGGTCCCAAACCATGAAGCAATTTCAAAGCTTTCCATAGATACAGTCATAGTATCTTGTGGAAATCAAGAATGAAGAAAACAAAGAAGCACATGGGGTATGATGTAGAAGAAAAAATAAAAATACTGCCAATTATTTTGCACATTATAGAGTTCATAAAGATGCTTGCTAAGGAGGAAGTAGAAGGAGATAGCACAAATGAAGAATGCCCATGACAAACCCATTCAAACATTGAGAAAGACTAAAAGTGATGGTGGTCAAATGAGAGTGAATGAAGATGGCACCCAAGCGACAAGTGACGACGAATCGGACATTTGAACAAGCAAATGTTAGGATCGCCCGTTTGTACTTAACTCGCTATAAAGGCAGAATTAAATTATTGAAAAGGCCGTAATGGATCCTTTGTACAAAGACTCATCCAGAGCAATATTTCTTGTAAACTTATGATAATGTAAAATTGCAAGCATAGCTATTGCTATTTTTTAGAGTACAAAAGATTCTTCCATGTCTCTTTTCTATGTAAGCCTTTTAATTCTGGAATCTTCAAGAGTGTTGTAGTTTTGTGCAGTGAAATTAAAAAGAGTTTTGGAGGTCTCTTGTGTATACCTTTTTTATTTTCAAGAGCGTGGTTTTTCATGGATTTAAACTAATAAATCATTGACAAGCTTCAAATTGCATCTATACATACATATGATATTTTCAAAGATGAAGTTAGTAGTACTCTGAGCCGAGTTGTCTTAGAGTGCCTTAGCTTCTACTCACTCAGTAGCATAGTCAATGGCAACAATCAGGGATGTTTTTATCAAAGCTATATGTATATATTAATATAAAATCTTGGCGAAAGTTTATCGAGCTTGTTTTTTTAGTTTCATAATTTTGATAGAACATCTTATAATTTTTTATATTTTCTTTTAAAATTTGAAGAAAAAGTTGTAAATCTTTGCGAAATTTTAAGATTTTAATCATTAAAGTTTCAAATCTTGGCGAATGTTTCCAACCTTTATTTTTATTAGACCATATAAACTTTCGACACCAATATAAAAGTTTCGCCTCTTAACGAAAGTAAGAGAAAAAAATCATCCTTGGCAACAATGATGTATTTATTTTGAGTAAACTTGGCTAGTTTAAAAGTACCAATGAAAAACCACACTCTTGAAGATTCACAAAATTTAAAAAAGGTATACACAAGAGCTCTGCAAGACTCTTTTTATTTTCAGTGCAGAAAACTATAATACTCTTGAATATTCAAGAAATTAAAAGGTTTATATAGACAGGAGACATGATGGAAGCCTCTTTTGTACTCTAAAAAATAGCAATAGGTATGAGCGATAAGCATTGAGCAAAATGCAAAGAAGAGTACATTCTTATTCTCTCGTCCACAATTGTTTGCTTGTACTCTCAAAATTGCTGGTACGTGACCTTTTTTCTACATGTATATTTTGAATTTCCTTCATAATAGATGTTACAACTTGATTGCTATCATGTAGATGCAAGGAATCAATCCATATGTCTGCAAAAAACTTAAATCCATGCACTAACACTCCACATAGATGTGTCTTCAAAAAGTATTTTCCTTGTAGCTTAGGTGGAGTGTTAATGAATTGAGGTAATGTTGTTGTATTTTGATCCATACCATATACAATAATGCACATATACTCATTTGGATAAGAAATAGACTATGCCAAGTGAAGTCTCTAAATTGTTGGTGAAGATAGAACTGCAATATATAAAATCTGATCTGTATTACAAGGCTTGTGGCAATGATGCCAGGAATAGCCAAGAGGCTTTACAAGGCTGAAATGATGTGCACAATGCCATGACATAGCCGAATTGGATTTACAATGGTGGCATGTGTGTGTGAAATCAAGTGTTATATGCCCACTGAAACAATCTGCAATGACTCTTACACATTGGCTACAACGCACGCTTCCTACCCATGTTCTCTTCTGTCTCAACGACCTCACTTAGCAAGTGTAGATCAGCGTCTTCCACTCCAGTGATTTCTGACAAAACAGTCGAAGATCCGCGTGAGGAATATATCCCTGTGAAAACGGAAGCAAGCTACTATCCATACAGTTAGCACAACGAAGAATATGAAAAAAATCAACTTTCTGTTGTTTAGAGAAACTACATTGTCATTAAACTATAATGGTTTTTTGGAATAACTTGGATTCTCAGAAGAAGAGTACATTTTAACACTAGAAGCATCTATTTCACAAGCAACACTATTCTTAAAAAGAGAACCAAAAGACATATACACTAATAGTTTCAATCCAACATTGTCAGCACTTTGGGGAGCAAATACTAATATACAATTCATACTAAACCCACATGGGGCTGCTTCATATTGTACATCTTATATGACAAAAATCAATAAAGAGACCACTGAAGCTATCAAATCAACACTTACACAAAGTATAGAATTGAATAATGCGCCAAATGATCGCATTCGACATGTTGGCAATGCAATTCTAAATACACAACACATAAGCTCCTAGCAAGCTGTTTACTTATGTCTCTCCCCACCACTATCAACATCATCGAGGCAATTTATGTACATAAACACAAATCCTCCAGAGAAAAGAACACTGCTATTAAAACACCGAGAACAACTGCAACTACTGCATCTAGAAGACACAAATATTTTTTTTGACAACATTATTAACAAATATTTAAAACGTTCGAGCACTCTTTAGAGCATTTGTTTGGCTACTTTTGCAAGTGAATATACACTAACACCAGCTTCAGTAAAACGAAGGAGAAAACCTAAAATAATAAGATTTAATAACTACAATGAATCCAACAATCCTAAAAACTCCTATAGAGAACAATGTACTTTATACCTTCCATACCACAAAGCCGAACCATCCCTTGATGAAGACACTCCTACATGGCACGACAAATACAATGAAAACAAATAAATAATAAACAAAAACAAAGAAAAATACAATAAAGTTATTCCACAATTTCCTACAACATCAAATTCCACTTCGAGTGCTTCCACATCATCATTTTGCAAATCTAAACTTCATGACATGCACAAATATGACATTGGAATTGAAATGATGGACAATTTTGCACTCATAAACATATACAGTTCTCCTTCATCATCCACTTCCACACTTTTGTATTCACTTTAAAAAATCCTTTCAACCATAGAACCAAACACACCAACAATCATAGGAGACTTCAACATTAACTATAAAAACCTCAACAATAAAACTAAAGCCCAACATACATTCATGACAAAAATACATATGACACAATTAATTCACCAACAAACCATTGTTCACAGTTCAATTATAGGACAAACAAACCAGAACAACATACTCTAGCCGGAACTAACTTCATCTATTGGTCAAACCACTCACTCATTTACACAAACATACGATAACC
Source organism: Dipteris shenzhenensis (assembly GCF_047967505.1). Lineage (NCBI taxonomy): Eukaryota > Viridiplantae > Streptophyta > Polypodiopsida > Gleicheniales > Dipteridaceae > Dipteris > Dipteris shenzhenensis. The sequence goes on along the minus strand of NC_141609.1, from coordinate 49,438,822 downwards.
TTAATGGCAGGCCTTATGAATGTAATTCAAATTGTTTGGTGAATATCAAATTGAAGAAGGGAGACCACAAGGGAAGGGAGGAGGTTCATATTCCAAGTATAGGCTCCAAAGAAAGTCTTTTGACAATCCACCTCATCACCTCCCTCAACCTTGCAAACATTCCTGAAGCCCGATCTAACCAGAGATCTCCCGTTCCCCCGTACAATTTCCCTCAATCTTTGGTTCCTACAGCCAAATCTCCCCTTCCTTGAGCGCAATCCATCAAACACAGCCTTCCATTTTGTGGGATCATCCTCAGACATGTCGCATGTGCCCTCGTTTTCTGGCTTCTGATCGGGAGCGGCATCGACCTTCCTGGATTCAAATCTCGCAGAGAATCTAACAAGCATGTCTGAAAGCGCCGTGGTGGCCCTCTTCGAAAACGCCGATGCAATCAAGTCCTCTTATGCCGTCAAGGTGGGCATTGCCCAAATGCTGAGAGGAGGGGTAGTTATAGACGTTTGCAACCCGGAGCAAGCGCGCATTGCAGAGGAGGCTGGCGCCGTGGCTGTCTTGGTCGTCGATGATGCTATCATCGGGACGGGTAAAGTCGCTAGAATGATCGACCCGGATGTTATCAAAGCGATCAAAAAAGTCGTGACAATTCCCGTGATTGCCGAGGCAAGAATTGGCCATTCTGTTGAGGCACAGATTCTTGAAACGTTAGGGGTGGACTTAATTGATGAAAGCGACTCGTTGACTCCCGCTGATGATGTTAATTACATCAACAAGCACAACTTCCGCATTCCGTTCGTATGTGGGTGCCCCAATCTGGGCGAGGCGCTTTGCCGCATGATTGAGGGTGCAGCGATGATCAGGACTGAGAGCGATGATGCCCTGATGGGTGACATTGCAAAAGCAGTGCGGCAGGTACGATCGTTACTGTGCGATGTGAGAAGTCTGCAGGGACTTGAAAAGGATGAGCTACACAGTTTTGCGAAGCGGATTCGAGCGCCTTACGAGCTTGTGAAGCTAACGAAGCAGTTGGGCAGGCTACCAGTAATGGTATTTGCGGCCGGAGGAGTGTATACCCCTGCTGATGCGGCCATGATGATGCAGCTGGGGTGCGATGGGGTCTTTGTGAGCTCTCACATATTCAAGGTTGCAGATCCGGCCAGGAGGGCAAGGGCATTTGTACAGGCAGTGACGAGCTACAATGATTCCCATCTTCTGGCAGAGGTAAGCACTGAGTAGAATAACAGCAAAACCCTTTCTCTCCAAGAATCTTGATTCACACAATAACACTGCACTTGAGCTCAATCAAGTGCTGCCACAGCGGCCATTTTTCCACCCTGAAGGAGTCCATGAGGCACAGCTTGTTATCTTCTTGCTGCAAAGTCATTTTGGAATAAGAAGTCCGTAGACCTGTGTGTTCATATTCACTTGTATAAGGAACAACCAACTACTAACAAATAATGAAATCCACTTGTTGGAACCCTCAAGTCTGTAAACGTTTATGCTGTTCTTCTCATGTCTAGGGTTTTCGTAGACGTTTGGACGGTTGATTTATTTCACTTAGTGGACTCTCGGAAATATAATGTTGCACTGCAAAATGGGCGGATGTATGCTTTCTGTTCAAAGCTTCAGAAAGATCCATCAATCATCCAAAATATTGAGATCCTACACAGTAGAACTGATTCCCGCCATGAAACTGTAAGAAACAACACTGAAGGAAAGCCAAGATGGAGACAACTATCATTGGCAGGATCACGAGAGAGAAGCCTAGACTAGCGGCATCTAATCATAATTTTGACCCACAATGGAGTTGCACATCTAATAATGATCAAGCTGAATTAATTGGCAACAGGAGGGTCCTTGCTACCTTCCTTGCTACTTTAGAATATATAGATAGATTTTAAGGTCCTCCTCCATACCACCATGGTTACTCACGGACAGCGAAACAAAAGTTGGATTTTCTTGCAACCATTTCTACAACTTGATTAAGCGCACTTTTGCTCAAGGTTTCCCACCAAGCAAAAATTAAAGGGCCTTAATGAACCTACTTATTAGTTAGTACATAAATGCATTGCGAAATTCATAAAACTGTACTGAAACCTAATGCAATATGAAGCCCAAGAGACTCCGCGGGTCTTTAGAAACCCAATATAGCTGCTTATGCTTGGGCATTGATGATGACATAAGTGTTGCTTTGCTTGCTAAGTATGTCTTCCTTTTGTTTTCCATAAAAGTTTTTGTTTACCTCTTTTTTTTTCTCTTTCATTTTCCCTTTTATTTTTTGTGTAGATTTTTGGTCTTTAGAACAACAAAAATTCTAAATTTGTATGATTGGACTTATTCTAGTCTTACAAAGGTATATATATATACATATATATACACACACACACACACACACACACACACACATATAATATACATATACATACACATACACATATACATACATACATACATACATACATATATATATATATACACATGCATGTGTGTGTGTGTGTGTAGAGAGAGAGAGAGATTTCTATCTTGAACTTCAAATGAACATTTTTCATAAGCAGCATTGTTTAGCTTTGGGAGGAAAGACAAATGAGAGAAATGCAAGGAGAGCATGGGATTCAATACTTACTTTACCCAGAAACTAATAAATGGATTAAAGTTTTTGCCAAGACCTACTTTCACTAACCACTCTACCAATTAGCATATTCCTTGACCCTCACGTTTTCATTCACGAGTTTGCCTCATTTGCTTCACCTCCATTGTCCATTTTGCAAACATTTCCACTACAATAAAGGCATGTTTGTCATCAATTGTTTTGCGAGTTAGCTTATTGTTTTTAAATTATCCTATATGATGAAATTACTCACAAAAGTGAGTTGTGAATTTCGATAATATGGATGTGTGTAAATGGAAAAATAAATTTTTGGTTACTAATTTCTCTCTCTAAATACATACCCATTTACTCTAATGTGCTCATATGACATGTCTTGTCTGTTTGCACCTTTTTGCCTCCCAGTATAGTTTTCTGGGTTGCTTCTCCCCCCCCCGGTCGACTCGCTCCTCAGTAGACATGCATGCATGTGTACATGAGCACGCCTGTGCATGCTTACACACCACACACAGGTTGTAAATCTAGCAATTTGCAGTCATATTTGTTGTGTGCTCATGAGGCCTCAGCATAGCATCTTGATGAAAGTTTGCTTTATCTCTTTTTCTATGGTGTTAAGGCCATATGGTTGTAGGTGTATGTTGAGCCATATGTCTGTAGATGCTATAGTATTACGACTTCCCCCCTCCCCCCCCTCGCCTTCCTTTGCCTTTCCCCCTTCTCATGTGGAGATGCACGAATGCACACATTATTTGTTACTCATTTGTGAGGTTAGTTTCTTTGTTGATCATACATCATGGCACTTTATTTAATTAGCACTTATACACACATAAATATTTTTCCTTATTGATTTTTACCATGGAATAGTTTTTCACCATATGCTCTTAACATTTTGTGTGTATATGGGGGTAATGGCATATTAAATATTTATCATAATGATTCTCACAATCTACATGTGTGTGTGTGCATGCGTGTGTGTGTGCGTGCGTGTATGTGTGTAAAATTTATGTTTAATTTTTACAACACATTCTTATTTTGAAGTATCTTGCTTTGATTTCTTATTGATAATTTAATTATAATTTCTATTTCAATTGTAAATGAATAACACAGCTTCTCGTTTGCTAGTGTTATTGTCTTCTACATGTATGTACATCTCTTTTCATCCCTCATCGATGTCATTAGGGTTGAAACAAGCCTCTTATGATAGAGGAGGTACAAGTGCATTTAAGATTCCCAAATGATGAAATGTTACTAGGTCTATGGTGCAGCCAGTGCTCATCTTGCATTGTCACTAGGCTTCTAATTTCTATTTTCTCACGCTATTTTTCTTGATGAGTATGACCTTCAATTCAGGTAACAAGGGGGATTTGGTTATCTATTGGAAAGACGTATTTGTTATAAATTATAATAGGAAGCAATACTTAAGCTCTTTGTTTGTTTGATTTTTATTTAGCATGAAAAATGGGCGAAGTCGGTAGCTTTAATGGTCACTTACTTGAAGGATTGGAAAATACATACCAAGTAATTATATCCAATTTTTGACTACATTGAAGAGAATGGAGACATAAGTAGCCTAATTACAACAAAGGTTTCTATCATTTAAAGCTCATAAGGCTACGTATTATGTATTTTCATTTATGGAGGTCTTTTCAAATTATTCATGAATCTTTATCTTTCTACTATATATATTACCATAGGAAAAGTTTCTCTCAATGCTTCCTTTTTACTCTATTTACAATACAAGCAACTTATGTATCCTAATATATGTTGTTGATACAATTACACAATAGAGGACAAGAAGATTGTAGTTTCCCTCTTCTTCTTGTTGCCCATCTTAGTGTCTAGATTTGAACTCCTCAAATGTATTAAAAAGCACCATATGCACTTTGCTTATCCTCTCAAATAAATACAAATTGCATGTAAAATTATTAGACAAGATTATCTACTCTCTCACTTGCATGTAGGTCGTACTTTTGCAAATGCCACAGGTGGCATTCTTAGAATATGTCGATTGACATTTTCATAATAAAGAAATAACTTTATAATGATATGCACTTATACTAAAAGGTGTTGCACTCAAAATGGTGGTAGCTACTAGAGCTCTTACTTCAACGCCTCTATTTTGGACTTCTGGTCCCTATTAAATCAAATTGAATCAACCCCTAAACTCAAGAGTAGGTTGAGCAATCTTTGACTTCTAAATCTTTTTTGTCAAACTAATATCTTTTCATTTCTTGATAGTGATCATCGCATTAGTTGACTGCCAATCATGGTGGATATTTTTAACTCAATATTAATTACTTTCACATCTTGACTGCAAGACTACTACCTTGAGCTCAACTGTGGTCTAGTGTCTACTTTGATGTTCACTTCAACTGACCAATTTCCTTAGTTGAGTCCCCTCTTTGCTTAGCCGATTCCCTATTGACCCTCTAAGGATGAACTCATGCTTGGACCACTCGAATCGCAACATTTATTCTTTAAATTGAGTGTAGCTCTCAACATTCTATAGCTGAGCTTGGCACATTGTCATCGCTTCAATGTCCTAGGTTGTCTTGACATATCCTTGGTAGCATTATACTAAATTTTCTTTGTTAGATGTACCTTTTGACTTTTCTTTCCATCAGTTGGGCTTGTTTGATTAATTTTCCATCCCTTACCTCAAGTTATTGGATGCTCTACTCGTAACCTTCCATAGTTGCATCCAGTTCTTTGAGCGTGTCCATTTCCTCATGGAAGGTATAGGGTTGTCCCTCATCACTTGAATCTACCTACTCCTCATCCTCCTCAAAGGGGATTCTTAGGGGCTCTCCCATCTCTTTGGAGTGGAAAAGATTCTATAATGAGATGAGAATATTCACTTAGATGTGAGATTCTGGTGAAATTTCTCAAGCCCTCATGATTGTGGGGGTGGGAATACTAGCACTTTCTCCCTTTTGAAGTTGGGAAGAGAACAAAATATATCCTTGTACATAGGTGTGGATCACAGGATCCCATAAGTGTTGACTATTCTAAAGGCTCTCTCTATATAAGAAGCCTATCTTTGTATTGTTCATATATACATTGGAATATATTGAGTGTTTCATACTTTCTATCTCTCTCGTTAAGGTTTTCCATACTTGGTTTGATCCTCCATGATCTTTATGCTCATTGAGTGGTAGATTAGGCTAGTACGATCCGCATTTTCACACCAATTGTAGGAAATAATTCCCAATCCAAGTAGCAGTCAGTAGGACAATCCACGAGTCGCAAGGCCTTACCATGGAGGACACACTTGCATTTGACCGAACAAGGATAAAAATACGCACGCTCATCTACACAACCTTGTCTAGGGTGCCAGATCCAAACAACATGTACCTTATTTGGGAGTTGGAAGAAAGACACATCAAAGTCAACTTGGTGGTTTTGTCAGAACTTGAAAGTTTTCACTCCACGGTAGCATTGACATTGGAACAAGTAGACTTCTCACTACACCATCACAACAAACTCAACATTCAATCACGAAACACGAGGTCCTTTGCAACACACAAAGCAGACATTCTACAATGCAGTGGCTTTAGTCTTATGCCTCCAAGATTTTGATACCCTAGATTTTGAAGGTCCGATTCATGCTAACTACTGATATTCCTCTGCTCTTTAGAATAGGGGAAGGAGGGAGCAAAGGAACATATTCATCTACATCAATGATGGTGCCAATCCACTTGATCCTAAAGATATAATTCATCCTAGTTGCCTTGATACTAACCACCCTTCCCTTTTTTCCCACCTCTTGAGCCAAATTCTTCATAATGGATCTCAAGGGACTTAGGCCAAAGACAATAGCCATTGATAGTCGCTAGAAATTTACCAACTCCTCAAACTCAAAAGTCCTAGGGAAGCCTATGTAGATTGATAAACATAAGTACCCATACCATCCTACCCTTGGGGGGCATCTCTACCCAATCTCACACATTGCCTATGGCACCTCCTCCTCTTGGAGTAATACATTGGGAATCCTGATCCCTTTTGGATATCCCTCAGTTGTTCTTCTTAAATGAAGTACAAGCGGGGAATCATTTGACATTGTCATACTTGCTAAAATGCATCCTCTCCTTGGCGAGCTCTCCATCAGATCTCACATATTTCCTACTACACCTCCTCCTCCTAAAGTAATGCATTGGGATTCCTAACCCTTTTTGGATAGTCCGCAGTGGTGCATCTTTAAATGGATTACAAGTGGGGAATGATATGACATTTTCATATGCATCACTCAATCCCCACATAACACATGTTAAGGTGCTTCAATAGTCTGTTGTTCCTGTGTTGATTGAAAGAGAAGTGTAGAGTGCTTGGAAGATAGGATAACTCCATCTCTCTCCATGTATAATGACCCCTGATTACAAAGATGAGCCACTCCCATGTACTCCTCTTTGTTGTGTGGGAATTGCTAAGAAAGGAACTTTGTTTTGCTTGTCCTCCCCAAACTCCAAGTTCTTGAAGTAACCTCCAACAAACCAAGACTTGATGACTGGAAGGCAATCAATTTTCCACCTCCAGAATGTTTAGGAATTTGATCTTGAAATCACCCAATCGTAGTCCCATCCACACCACTCCGCTGGTGGAAATCTAGCCCTGATCAAACACATTAGGGGCAACTGCTTGAGAAAAGAAAATGCACACCCCTCCACTCCTATCAATTGTGGGGATCACACCTCAAGTCCCCTCCTTGGACGAATACAATGGCATTGTCTCAAATTGATGCTAGAAAAATCAAGAGAAAATCCACCATTCATTCTACCACAAGTCGCTATAATTCTTGATGAAGGATTAGATGCTGCCGTGACTTACCTTGGAGCCTATTCACATTCTAAGTCACCATTGTTTAGATCATGGGGAGGGGTGAGGGGATGGATAATAATTCCCTCTTGTGAGTTGGAACCAAAACTATGATCTCACATTTTTGTAAATTCAAGCCACCAGGGGGGTGGCTATAGCGAGAGTCCTCATCTATATGACAGCACGTGAGAGGCATGATTATCTCTATGCCTACCTTCAAAGACCAATGCAACATAGAGGATACTTTGGCATCTATCTGGCTAGTGCATTGTTGAAGTGTCTAGTGTTTACCATGGGAGAATTGGAATTTTGACTCCATCCAGAGTACCTAGACCTAGTCTATGTTAGTGTATAGGCAAGAAATCCAATTGATAAGTGGATGTGCCACCATGGATTACCAAAATTTTTGTACCTCTAGGGAACCAACCACTATTCCATCATATGGAACATTGGATCCCTCATCATAAGATCAAACAACATTCGGGTCCATTGCTACATTCTAGTGGTGGCATAGTTGAACCCCTAGAAAGGAGTGGTGGAACCAACTACCTTGATAGAGCCCCCATTGAGAGGTTGAAGGATAAAAAAATAATCTCCAAGGAATTAGGATAATCATTCAAAACAACAAGGTAATTATAGGGTGAAATACTCTAGAACTCCTGCGGAAGAGGCTACATAGGTTAATGTCAAAGTCATTACAACCATCCTCAGGTTTGATGCAAAATTTTCCTTGGCTTTATACTTTCATATTTTGACTAAACCCCACAAGCTTGATGCAACCTTTTTCTTGGCTTTATACTTTTGTATTTTGATTAAGCCCAACAAGCTAATACTCGTTCTTTTTTTTGTAGTAATGTTATAGCATATTTTCCTTAAAATATACAAAGAGTTTCATATATGCTCGATCCGCTTATTTTTGAAGCGCTTAGCAACAAACAAAATACCATAGAGGATCTTTGCAAGTGGTTGAGGCATGTTCCTATGAATGAGGCACGAGTTATCTTTACAACATATTATAAGAAGTAACAGCAAAACCTACTTGTTTTTCTCTTGCATTGCTAAAATTGTCTCAAACACAATATTTATTCTTTATTAATAATGCAGCTCACATTGGAGTTTGGTGGTCGTGGACATCTTTGCCAAGAAGTGCTTCTTTGCCAACTCAACGGCATATGCCCATGGCACTATGTCAAAGTAAGTATAGACTACACTTATTGTCACTTCTTGGCATGTAGATTGATATGCAATGCACATATTCACTCTTGTTATATGTTTTGATGTTGTGCAAATCGGCTCGAAAGTTGGTAGGAGCTATCGACACAGTAATGCGGCAAGGTGACTTGGTACATCAAATAGAGCATATAACACGTTAGGTATCACATAAAAAGGATAGCCACATCTACAATTGTGGATGGAGGTGGGCTATAATTCCTTTTTAGTACTTGATCAAATTTTTGAGATACATCAACATATACGGACTTGCATCTCTATGCATTTATAACATGTATCATTTGAGCAATCATTAAGGGCAATATTATGGACCCTCCCACAAGTCAAATAGATAATGGCTCAGGGGAGTGTGAAATGAATGCCGTCAAAGAGTCAAAGGGGATATAAGACCTCAACTCTACAAACATGGCTGCATTGGAAGAATTGGGAAGCTATTTTAATGTTAGGGTTATGATTCAACATAGACCTCAGTATCTCAAATTTGGTGGAGAGGAGATTTCGATCCTCTTTGTTTCTTAAAACGAGTTCAATAACAACGTTATGATGGCTATTCTCAGGTTTGATACAAACTTTTTCTCTCCTTTTTCTCTGCTTGATAATTCAATATTTTGATTAAATCTAATAAGCTAATATTCATTTATTTGTTGGTGCAGTATAGTTATCTCATGACTTTCTAGATCAGTACAAAACCGTGTGTATATGTTGGATTCCTTCCTTTCTCCTATACTTAGCAATAGCAAAAAGACGACAGTCGATGTTTGTCAATGGTTACAGCCTTTACATTTAGATGGCATGCGAGTCCTGTTTATGGCATATCACAAGATGTATCATCGCAACCTTATTTTTCATCTTCTACTGGCAATATTGTGTTAAATAATAATGGTTATTAATTATTCATGTAGGGCACATTGGAGTCTGGTGGTTTGGGACCTTAAAGACAACTATTGTTGGTTTGTCAACTCAATTGTAGGCTTTCATGGCTCAATGCAAATGTAAGTATTCTATTAATCTATTGTTACTTCTATATTATGTATCTTATGTAATAGACACATGAAGTTTTTTTAATATGTCATGATGAGCAAGTCAGTTGAAAAGTTGGTATCTGCTGCTATCAAAGAAATAGGACAGTACAAAGACTCTATAAACTTCCAAAGGCATTTAGTAGTAGAGCAGGAAGATGGGCATAGCTGTGGGTGGAGAGTTCCTATAATTGCATGTTGATTTTCAAAGAAATTTTCTCACTTAAGCCACCAGACTTATCGAAAGAATCTTTGGAGTTCAAATATTCAGAGGAGGATATAAAATTATTTAGGGCTAAAATCATTCAAGACCTAATTACTACCATTGGAATACAACATGCAACTGAAGCAATATCAGAGCTTGCATTTAAGGAAGAGGAGTCTAATTCTACTCCAAAAGCACTACACACTACAGAAGAAGTAGAAACTTAGTGTACACCTAGGGCACCATAGCCTCTACTGGAAGCATCAGAAGAGTTTCCATAGCCTCCGCTTGCATTTAAGGAAGAAGAGACTGAGTCTACTTTGAAAGCACTACACACTATAGAAGAAGTAGAGACTCAATGTACACCTAGAGCATGAAAGCCTCCAGTGGAAGCATTATAAGAGTTGTCATAGCCTCCACTAGAAGCATCAGAAGAGTTGTTATGCATGTATGATGTTGTTTTTGTATATATGCAAGAGGAGCATATTCTCATGATGTTGTTTATTCCACGAGTATTATGGTTTATGGTTGACATTTACTTGTTGCAATGTATTGAATCATGATGTTGTCTTTGTTGATTATACACCAATTTGTGACTTATTACTTAAGTGGCATTTATTCATGCTATTTATATCATTATTTCATGCATACAATTTTATGATATGAATGTGTGATGATGTGATTATTTGGAAATATTAAATGTGTGATGAGAATTATGATATGAATGTGTGATGATGTGATTACTTGGAAATAAATGTGTGATGAGAAGAACATAATAATTATTTGTAATCTTTCACTTCAAAGTATTAATTCCCAATGCTCCACTCACTTAAAGTACATCATTCCTAATGCTCCACTCATTTTATTCCAAACCTTTCATTTTACACTATCGATCAAAGTGTCAATTGGACCGTCTCCACTCTGGTGGCAGAAGTTTTTCGTAGGCACTCAAGAAAGTGCTGTGTTTTTTGTGTGCGACCACTGTTCTGCAGGTAGGTGAAAAGTTATCGCAGAAATTACATCGTATGCCTATGCTAGAGATATTGGGAGTGATAGAATCATTCTCATTGCCTGTTGATGAATAATCATCACTAGGAAGTGACTGTGTGGTCAAATACCACTTTTGTCAGTTTTGCAGATTTACCCTTATGAGGCAGAAGTTGTGTTTTTTTGCAGTGAGAGAATATTTTGCAGTGTTCTGTAGTGGCATCTGATGCTCTTTCACAGATTGTCACTGAAAATCTTGACAAGAACAATTTCCAAGCATGGAAGTTTAGAATGACGAATTTCCTTAAGGGAAAAGGCTATTGGGAGCTCATTACTGGAGCTGAACAAGAACCAGTTATTCCTAATGTTGCTAATCAACAGGAGTTGTAGGCATTTAAAGGCTAGCATGAGAGAGCCAGAAAAGTTATGTACTGGCTATCTATTAGTATTTCAGATTCTATGATTGTGCATATTCAGGATGTAAGCACGCCGAAGGAGGCATGAGATACTTCAACAAAAATGTATAGCACAAATATGCAAGCCAGGAAAATACAGCTCAAGCAGGAGTTGCATAATGTGCAGAGAGAAAATATGAGCATCAATGACTACCACATGAAGGTGAAGAAGTCGCTAGTGGAAGATGATGATTTAGTTTTTGTGACCTTGAATGGTCTAGGAAAGGATTATGCACAATTTCGGACATCCATTACCGTCCGTGAGAATTTTCTTGATTTTAAGGAGTTGATTGCTCTTCTAATTTCTGAAGAGCAGAGAAATGGTGGTGCATCTTTTTCAGGAGGAACTTCAAAAGAAGTTTTCTACTCAAATGCTGGAAGAGGTAGAGGCAGAGGTAGAGCAGGCCAATTTGGAGGCCATGGCAGAAATCAGAATATGTAGCAAATTCAAGAAAACCAATCCTATGGAGGAAGATGTGGTAACTTTAGAGGCAGGGGGAGTCAAAGAGATCGTGGTGAATGGCAGAGAGGCCAAAATGCAAACAACAATGCAGAATGCTACTACTATGGTAAAATTGGTCATATGGTTAAATAATGCTATAAAAAGCAGAATGACATCATGACTGAAAAATTACAGCAAGGCAATTATGCATCCTCTAGTAGACAGGGTGATGACAAAAATGAGCATCTGTTTATGGTGCAGCACATGGCCAATTTTGTGACAAGTGTAGAAAAAAGCAATGATGTGTGGTATGTTGACTCAGGTGCATCAAACCACATAGTAGGTCATGCAAAATGGATGCAGGATGCAAGGAAAATGGAAAGACCAGGATCTGTGGAGGCTAGTGATGGTACTGCACATCCTATTGTGCAGATTTGTAAAATTCCTTTGTCTATGCAGGATGGGAAAAAGAAATACCTATCTAATGTATTTCATGTCCTGAATATCACCAAGAACCTGGTTTCTATAAGTCAAATGGTTGAGCAAGGCTTTCAGGTTAGATTGAATCCTCATGGATGCTTTGTTGAGGATATGAAAAATAAAGGTCGCTTGATAGCAAAAGGGAAGAAGAAGGGCAGGATGTTTATGTTGCATGTGGACATGCCTGAATTGAGTGCAGCAATGTTTGCACATGGGACTGGTGTAGTTGCAGATATTGATATCTGGCATAAACGCATTGATCATGTTAATGTACATCGACTTAAATTAATGCAGGCCCAAAATAATGTTGCAGGTTTGCCTAAGTTCAAGGTTGCGAAAATGCATACGGTATGTGAAGCATGTCAATTTGGAAAACAGGCAAGGAAACCATTTCCTAGACATGTTCAAGAGCGTAAAAGGCCATTGGAATTAATCCACTCTGATGTGTGGACTGCTAAAGCTGCATCTATTGGAGGTTATCATTATTTTGTCACTTTTATTGATGACTACAATAGAAAAGTTTGGGTGTATTTTATGAAAAAGAAAAGTAAAGTGTTTGGGAATTTCAAAGCTTTTAAAGCTATGGTTGGAAAAGAAAGAGGCCTGCAAATAAAATGCCTAAGGTCAGATGGAGGGGGAGAGTACCTCTCAAATGAGTTTGCAAGTTTCCTGCAGGAGCATGGCATAAAGCAGCAATATTCATGCACTCATACCCCACAGTAAAATGGACTTGCAGAAAGGAAAAACAGGCATATTGGAGAGGTATCTCGTGCCATGCTCAACGAAAAAGACCTACCAGATTATTATTGGGCTGAAGCAATTGCTACAGTAGTCTACATAATGAACAGGACCCCCACTACAGCAATACATGGCATGATGCCAGAGGAGAGATATACTAGTGGGAAACCAGATATTTCTCATTTAAAAGTTTTGTAAGAAAACAATACGTCTGTGCTCAACAGATAACACGATCTCGTATGCAAGAGATAAAAGTAGATAGTATGGAGAATCAAAATTTTGATTACTGTAAAACTGATACAATAGATGGCACTGCCTCCCAGCCATGCGCTCTTATGAGAGAAGCTTCAATGGTGTGCTGGAAATAGTAGAGAATGGAGGCTGGATGCTAAGGAATCAGGGTTGCTGTAGCCAGTGATGATAATGGGCTTCATGGGCTTGCTCTTATATAGCCACCACTCATAGTCGGTTAGACCCAATTGGGTGATTGATACAGTTCACCCAAAATGGCCGATGGGGGGTTGTGGACCTCGAAATAGTCCACCGACCACACGATAGGACCATGGCGCAAAATAGAGCAACTAACCTACGGTATCCATTCGGCCCACAGCCATCCGCGATCATTTGGAGTTCCAAACGGGCCCCACAACCCAAGAGTGGGCTACCGTGAGAAATGCTCCATCTACCCTTAGTGCGGTCAGTCATGGGATGCCTTCCCACACTTGCATGTAGCCTAGTTGGCAGTGTGCCAACTCTATCTGAAGCCGTCCAGCCATCAGGCCACACATGGCCTCCATATGGTGTCCAAACTAGGACCTACCAGATAATCGAGCTACTCAAATGCCTTCTCCTCATATGGAGGGCTTACAAGTAGAGTTAGCTGGTTCCCGCATAGTTACTCGAGAGTGGAGCATTGATATCTAACACCCCCCCTCAATGTCCACCCGCAAGTGAACTTACTTTTTTGGCCCAATGCCAAGTCGATGAAGATGCCTCTCTAGCAAGTCTCTTCCAAGAGCCTTCGTGAAGATGTCTATAGCATTCTCTATAGTCAGACAATACACCAAGTCAACCTCTCCATCCATGATGAGCTCGCGTATAAAGTGATATTGAATCTCAATGTGTTTTTGTGAGCATGGAACACAAGCTTCTTTGCAATCGCCATGCAACTCTGATTGTCACATGATAACTGCATAGGCTTGTTCTGCACTGCACCTATGTCCCCTAAAATCCTCCTCAACCACACTTCCTCACAAGAAGCAAAACATGCTGATTTGTACTCAGCCTCGGTAGAAGAAAGAGCAACTGTGGGTTGCTTCTTGGTGACCCATGACACAGCTCCAGATCTAAGTGAGAAACAGTAACCTATCACTGATCTCTTGCTGTCCACATCTCCTGCCCAATCCGAGTCACAGAATCCAGTCAAGATGTTGGCCTTGATATAGGTGATGCCATAATCAAATGTGCCTTTGGTGTATTTCAGAACTTGCATCCCTACCCTCCAATGGTTCTCCTGAGGCTTATTGGAAAACCTGTTTAGTATAATAGTCACAAAGCTGATGTCGGCCACGTGTTGCACAAGTAAATCAAACTTCCCACAAGTCTTCTGTACTTCGCTTCGTCCACCAGTGGTGATGAATCCTTGTTTGAGAGCTTCACATCAACCTCCATAGGGGTGCCAACTGTCTTGCACTCAGCCATGCCAAATGCCTTCAGTATCTCTCTAGCATACTTCAGTTGTGAGATGAAGATCTATTTTGGCTCTTGCCAAACTTCAATCCCCAAGCAGAAATGCATCAGTCTGAGGTCTGTCATTTCAAACTCTCTTCCTAGCAAATGCTTTGTCTGCGAGATCTTCTCTTCATGGTTCCCTGTTATGACAAGGTCGTCCACATAAAGGACCACGATCATACACCTGCCTCCTTCTCTATAGATATACAAATTTGCATCAGATGGGCTCCTCCTGAACCCGTTTTGTAGAAAGTAGGCATCAATCCACTGGTACCATGCTCGTGGGGCCTGTTTCAGCCCGTAAAGTGCCTTCTCCATGTGAAGGAGCTCCAGAGGAGCCTTTGCCCTGCTAGTCTCTTTAGGAAAGGGCTGCTGATGCTGCTTGCCCATCATGCAAGCTTCACATACATCGGGCAGATCTGTAATTTCTGGTAGGTTTGCAATCATTCCACTTTTATGCATCTCCTTTAAAGAACTAAGGTTTAGATGACCAAACCTCTCATGCCACAGCTTAGTGTTCTTTACATCGGCTCAAGCACTGAAAGCTGAGAGTTCGTAGATGTTGTTGTGCTATGTACCTTTACCAACGACCTTCCCTTGAAGATCCAAAATCTGTGCACCATTCTTATCGAATTGAACTTTGAGGTCCCAATCTGTGATCGCAGAAACGGACAACAAGTTCCTCTTGATATTTGGCATATAAAGAACATCGGACAACTGTTTTACAACTCTGTCTGACTTGAGAGCAATCGTACCTTTTCTTTTTGCTAGACATTTTGCATCATTGCTGACTGCTACCAGGATGTCATTCCCTACCAGATGTAGATAGGTATACCAATCCTTCTGACTGGTCATGTGGCGCGATGCACCACTGTCAATAATCTAAGGTTCATCTGTAGGTACATGAATTGCCTCCATGCAAATCTCCTCAATTGCTATGAACAGCTCCATTGGTACTATCTGCATGTTGTTGCTGGACTCTTTCTTAACTCCATCTTTCTCATCTGCAATCTTCTTCCGGCATTCATTCTGCTTGTGCCTTGCTTGTTGCAATAGAAGCACTTGATCTTCTTCTCTCTCTTTTTATCATTAGAAGAAGATGGGTTACCAGAGTCCTTATATCCTTACCTTTCTTTGATCCAGCATAGAAAGCCGAATCTTCTCTAGTCATCTTTTGACGCATCTCCTCCTCCAGAAGCATTGCGCTGAAATCCTCAAAGTTGAGCGGTGGATTTTTATTCCACGTATTTAGCATTGTAACAAGACCATCGTACTTTGGTGGGAGAATCCGTATGCACCTTCGTGCTCGATTCTCGCCGGTGATGGTGATGCCAATCGCAGTCATCTGATCGCATAGATTCTTCACCCTAGTGATGAACTTCTCTGTCGCTTCAGACTCGGACAGTTTCTCGTTCGCGAGTTGAGTCTCCAGATCTGAATCCACGTCTGATTCGTGGTCTCGTACTGATTTTTCAAGACCGTCCATGCCTCCTCTGCTGTGGTGACATGTTGAATTAATGCAATGATGGAATCACTTACACTATAGACAATAGAACACAACGCATCTGCATTTCTTCTTGTCCACACGAGAATCTCATCCGCAGTTGGTACTATTTGTTGTCCTGCATTGGCTGGATTCGGTCTCACAACCGGCTTCACGTCCACCCTAGTAGCAGTATCCCAAAGCTCATATGCGCTTAGGATGGTCTTCATCTTGAACTTCCAGAGTGGATAGTTAGTGTCATCCAACTTTCCCGCTTTCGCCGAACGGTGGGATTCATAGTCTTGCAGGCTGGGCCATCTCTCACAATCTGATCGCAAACATAAACACACTACCAAATCTTCTTGCTAGAGCCCAAGCTCTGATACCATGTAAGAAAACAATACAATCTCTGTGCTTGATAGATAAGAGGATCTCGTATGCAAGAGAGAAAAGTAGATAGTATGGAGAATAAAAATTTTGATTACTATAAAACTAATACACTAGATGGCACTGCCTCCCAACCATGCGCTCTTGTGAGAGAAGCTTCAATGGCATGCTATAAATGGTAGAGGATGGAGGCTGGATGCTAAGGAATCAGGGTTGCTGTAGCCAGTGATGATAATCGGCTTCACGGGCTTGCTCTTATATAGCCACCACTCATAGTTGGTTAGACCCGATTGGGTGACTGACCTAGTCCGCCCAAAACGGTTCGGTCTCGAAATAGGCCGCCGACCACATGATAGAACTGTGGCGCAAAATGGAACTGTGGCCATCCGGGATCATCTGGGGCTCCAAACGGGCCCCACAACCTGAGAGTGGGCTGCCTCGGGAAATGCTCTATCTACCCTCAGTGCAGTCAGTCATGGGATGCCTTCCCGCACTTGCATGTAGCCTAGTTGGTAGTGTGCCAACTCTATCTGAAGCTATCCAGACATCAGGCCACACATGGCCCCCATTTGGTGTCCAAACTAGAACCTACCGGATAACCAAGCTACTCAAATGCCTTCTCCTCATATGGGGGGGTTACAAGTAGAGTTAGCTGGTTCCCACGTAGTTACTCGAGAGTGGAGCATTGATATCTAACAAGTTTTTGGTTGCATTTCCTGTGTTCATGTGCCAGATGAGTTGAGATCTAAGTTGGATCCAAAAGTTGAGGTGCATCTTTATTGGTTATTCTTTGTAGCAAAAAGGGTATAGATGCTATAACCCTTCTACTCGTAAGTTTACAGTGACCAAAGATGTTGCTTTTGATGAGATGAGCAGCTAGTATAACCAGTAAATGTGATTGATGATGTAGATGCACAAAATGGTAATGCTGCACAGAATTCACAGCAGCAATCACAAAATATTAGTGGACCTATAGTGTCCTCTAGTAGTGGTTCACATACTTCGCCATGGATGGGCAGATTGAGATTAGAAGGATCTCCTCAAAGCAATGTAGATAGTGGTATGCAATTATCACCACGAAAAGGAAAAGAGCAAGTAGATCAGCCCATGGTTAATGTGAATGCAGGTCACTCTTATGTGGATGGTGAATCTAGTGGCTCAGAACAGATCCTTGATGATGAGTTGGGTATTCCTTCTGTTGTTACACCTGGAGTAAGGAAGACAAGGGATGTTTTGAGAGCACCTGGTAGTGAGCCTATTTTGTGTAGGTCTACCAGAGCTAAGTATCCCGTGGATAGGCTTAAATATGATGGATTTACAGCCATTCACTATGCCTATATGGTCAAAGTGATACTTGAATGAGAACCCACTTCTTTTGAGCAAGCCATGGGAAAAGAAAAATGGGAGAAAGCCATGGATGAAGAAATGGATGCCTTGGAAGCAAATGCTACATGGGAATTGGTGCCTTTGCCTAAAGATAAGAATGCAATTGGCAGCAAGTGGGTTTATAAGGTGAAGCACAATGTAGATGGTTTTGTGAATAGATACAAGGCAAGATTAGTTGTCAAGGGGTATGCATAGACGTATGGCATTGATTATGAAGAAACATTCAGTTTAGTTGCAAGGATGGCAATTGTAAGAGTAGTCATTGCTATGGCTACATCAAAGGAATGGTCTTTACATCAGATGGATGTAAAGAATGCTTTCTTGCATGGTGATTTGCAAGAAGAGGTCTATATGGAGCAGCATGGGTGAAGGAGGGTGATAAAATCTCTATAAAAGGAGCCCTCCTCTCCCTTGTTCATCATATCTTCCACCATTAGGCCTCATGTAGCTGTAGCTCTAGTATCCTCAAGCCTCTTCCATGAGCCTTCTCTCCCTCTTGTAGATATTCTCTTATGTAGACTCTTGAGTCCCTCTCTCTCTAGTTTATTCTCTCTCTATGAGTAGTCTTGGAGCTTCCACTCCCTCTTGTATGTATGAAACCTCTTCTTCTCCCTTGTGTTTGTAGTATTTTGAGTGTATTTGAGTGGAGTCTTATACTTATAGTAATGAAATTCACTTCTTATCATTTTCCTTGAGTCTCCATTCCTTTTCTTCATTCCTATGTTCTTTTCTCTCTCTATTCAAGTCTCTAAAGTGGTTCTTGTTCGAACGCTCACTGTACTCTAGTTATGAGTCTCTGTGTATGACTATTTATTTCTATGGCAATTTTTACCCCCTTTTAGTAAACTATCCATATCTCTTCAACCGGTTATCTATTTTCAATGAAACTTATATCAGTACGAAGCTCACTTCAAGGCACATCCCTGTATCTACTTTAATTTTTGATATTAGTTTTTTAGTGGAAGTTATAGACCTTTGTGTCTTCCAGCAATTTGTAGAATGATTTTGAGCCATTTCTAGAGGCTTATGTGAAGGAGGTGCCATGTTTCCCCGGAATTTAGCCCATCCAGCCAAATCAGCCCCTTCAAGCCCCTAGATATATATCATTTCATGTCATGTTGAGTCGAAAGATCTTCCAACAATGCATCGGTCTTCTCTTTGGTGCCGACCAGCTTGGTGAGATAATGGCCTTTGCGGATCCTTTTCTTCTCCTGATGTTGGACTACAATGTCACTTGGGATGTTACCATACATTGAGATATCGAGCTCCACTCATGATATGCCAGGGTGACCATGGTGCATTTATGTCACTAACTTGTTAGCTGCAGATGCGGTTGGTACACTGCCCATGAATGATAGCTGGATGTCAGCTATCTTTATGTACTCTAGTTAGTGGCTCAGTTAGTATGCCACCTTAGTTAGCTGAGTTTGGATTGAGACCCACATATAGGGTTCACCTATTCTTTTGTACTTAGAGTTATTTTGGCTTTCACAACTAAGAAGAGGAAAACTATTTTCAGCCTCCACCTTTGTGTATATTCCCCCATTGTGTATATGAGAAAGCGGCATGTGAGACTCCTTCCTTCTCTCCCACTCTCTTCACATGGTATCAGAGCTCGGTTCATGGTAAGGAGCTCAAGAAAGCAAACCAAGTTCACGGTGTCCTAGTAAGAGGATCAGTGTTGCTTTCCTTTTTTTTTGAGTTTGGGAGCAAATCTCTGCAGGTAGCACAGCTGGAAAGTGCAATAGTGCACTGTCTCAAATTGGGATGCCCTTTGCAGTGTGGTGAGAGGGTAGTATATGGTACGGGTGAGGGCAAATCCCTCAATGAAATTATTTTTTTGATTGAAGGCCATTTCAGGGCCCACTTAAAGTAGAGCATTCCCACTACTCCACTCACTTTATTCCAAACCTTATCAAGGGAGTTTGATATCCAAATACACCAAGGTCAAAGATTACAACAAGAAATGTGCACACGGAAGGAGTATAGCTCAAAATCAGGGAGTTTGATCCCCAAATACCCTAAGCCTGCCCAAAAGTCCAAAGATTCCAAGCAACGTGCATAGCTTATATGTTCCAGCTACCCCTGCCCAGAACAAGGAGGTGTTGGACCAAGGAGATGCACACTTTTGAGCCATGAAGAGTGCATGTGCCTTGCACTTTCTAGCTCCACATCCACAAGAAATAGTGACGCCAATGGAATTAACAATGAAAGAAGATAGCTCAAACTCAGGGAGTTTGTTCCCCAAATATCATCCTAAGATAGGGTTACCATTGAGTGTCCCGATGAAGCTGAGTCTCACCACTCTAAGTTTGAGTCTCATGCATCATGCCTCACCACAAACAAGTGAAAGTGTGAGGGCACTCAGGGGTTCGAGCCCCAAATCACCCAAGCCTAGGAGTGGCAAGGCTAACACAAGCACTATTTGGGAACTGGTTAGGAGCACCTCCTAACACTAGATTTGTCCCAAGCACTTTAATATGGTTAACACAAGCGCTATTTCTTCCAGTAGGGAGAGTTGGTAAGAAGAGAAATATGCCTTGGTGCCCTACGAGCCCAAGAGCCCATGGTTGTAAAGTGAGGGAGAGTGCTAAAAAGGAAAAGGGTTGGCCCTCCCTTCAAAAGGTGACTTGTATAAAAGGCCACAAGTTTGACTTTGGTCTTCATTGTTGTTTGCACAAGTTTGAATACAATCTCCCTCTTCTCTTCCAAAAGAGTGTTTTGGGTGTTCTCTTGTTTCCATTGTAGTGCCTTTGTGGTTGTCACTCTATCCCCCTTCACTCCCTTCTCCTTCTTCCCTTCCTCCTCCTCCCTTCTCCCCCTTCTCCCTCTCCCCTCCTCTCCCCTCTTCCCCTTCCCTCTTTCTCACGTGAAACCACACTGCAACAATTCGGAGGTTGCTTGAGTGACACTTGTGGATGGCTCATGCTATGCATTGCTCCCACAAGGAGTAGCTGGGAGTGGAAGCTCCGTAGGCATATCTTCAACTACCCCATGACATGTGAGTCACCACTGAGACCACACTACATTTATTGGTTGTCAGTCTATTCCCCTTCACTCCCTTCTCCCCGACAGTGGCGCCAAAAATGAAGATGGTGTTGTCATCTCTTGTTAGCTTGTTCCAAAGTGTTGTTGCTTTGCGCTTCCATTATGAGAGTACAGTTTCTCCATCGCTTCACAGTTTCATTATGTTTTCTCAAAGCAAGGAGTTGATGATGGTGGTAATCTTGAGAAAATTTGAAAAACGATGGGAACTCACCGTAACCGAGATCACTGAAAAGGTATACCTGGGGTTGGACGTGCGAATATGGGATTATTTCGATGGCAACATTAGTTATGGTTTTCTAATAGAGAAGCTAAATGGATCACAAAGGTGGCTAGAAAATGATTGAGAGAAAGATGTGGCTTATAGGACAGTGAATGCAAAAGATCAGGGATACAAGTATTGAATATAGAGGAATATCTTTATTCTTCTATCTTCTGGCATGTTTATAGGACTTCTAAATATTTTATTGAGTATTTTATTATCTCCTCATATTTTGGACACACAAAAAATGAAGAAATTGTGAAATTCCCTTAGAGCCCCAAAATGAGCTCCCTTTTTTCCTAATGTTAGTGACTCCTATCTTATAGAAAAAGAAAGGGCCAAGAGAAAAAGCGACAACAAAAGACCTTTTGGCATGCAATCAAATCTAAAGAATCCATTGTAGCACAATAACTCATGTACGTAATAGAAAAACAAAAGACCAAGATAAAAGGGATAGTAGAAGCTTACCAAAAAAACTTATCATCATCATTTGTGGTGGTGGATACATCATTGATGTTCTTGAGCTCTCCACAAGCACCCTTGGATGAATCAAAGTTTGAATGAGAAAAAGATTTAGTAATATTTTGTAGCCTAAGGAGCATGGATGTTTTTATCGAATCTATACTTATATGTTAGTATAAAATCTTGGCGAAAGTTATCGAGCTAGTTATATTGATAGAACATGGTAGAATTTTATATATTTTCTTTTGAATTTAAAGTAAAAGATGTAAATCCTAGCGAGACTTTAAATTTTTTCTCATACAAGTTTCAAATCTTGGCAAATATTTCAAATGTCTACTTTTATTAGGGCATTAAAACTTTTCACACCAATATAAAATTTTTGCTTCTTAACAAAACTAACATGAAAAAATCATCCATGCTAAGGAGGTGTATTATTGTGCCAAGTGTGTAAGGGTGCAATATCATTGGTGCAACATTACTAGGACATGGTGTAGCTATACTATGGGTATGTAAGTTCCATTATATATTTGCACTAGATTATGTATATGAGTTAGCAATTGTTCTAGCTCCCATGTCATTGGACCTCTCATACGAGAAGCTAATGCTCACTCTGTGGCAACAAGGGACAAAAGTATAGTCTAGAGCAACAAAGATGAGATCATTGTGTGTGTAAAGTAGCGACAAAGTTCCACGTGATATCTTGAGGTTGGAAGATTGTATGATGAATCTAAAAGGATGAGGATAGTCAAAATATTATCTAGAAAAGATCCAATCATACTTGCAAAATCAGGATTTAGAGAGAGAAATACTAAAAGCCTACACTTTTTGAGGCCCCCCCACTTTGTGTAAAGACCCTAAACGTCCCCCCACTTTGTGTAAATACCCAAAAGGTTGTTGAGATATCAAGCTCTACCTCCGATATATCTCCTGGATGACTATCATTTATGTCACCGCCTATGTTAGTTGTACTCGTGGTGTAGTTAGACTACCACGTATGTTTTTGGTTTGGGTTCACATATGAACCACGTATTCTATTGTATTGTTGTTGTGTGCAAAAGTGAAGAAAGGCTTCACCCTCCAACCTTGTGTCCTCTCTCTTTTGTGTGTTGTGAAGAAAGCTGAACTTGAGTCTCCTATCTCTCTCCCTTATTCTTTACATGGTATCAGAGCCTTGTTCGTGGTAAGGAGCTCAAGAAAGCAAGCCAAGTTTGTGGTGTCTTGGTAAGAGGACCAGTGTTGCTTTCCTATTTCGAGTTTGGGAGCAAATCTCTGCAGGTAGCACAGCCAGAAGTGCAGGAGTGCACTGTTTCAGATTGAGAGGCCCTTCGCAGTGTGGCGAGAGCGTAGTATATGCTGCGGGAAAAGGCGAAGCCCTTGGTGACTTTACTTTTTTGATTTGAGGCCGTTTCGGGGCCCGCGTTTTGAAGGCGGAAGTTCTTCGCAGGCACTCAGAAAAAGACCCTGTTTTTCGCTGTGCGACCACTGTGCGGCTAGTCGGTGGAAAGGTGCCACAGAAATTGCATCGTATGCCTGTGTGCAGAGATATTGGGAGTTGCAGATTCATGCCTATTGCCTGTTGATGCAAAATCGTCACTAGGAAGTGACTGTGTGGTGAAATACCACTTTCGTCAGTGTTGCAGATCTGCCCCTGTGAGGCTTTTTGCAGAAGTTTTGCTCTTTGCCCTTGTGAGGCATTTGCTGTGTTTACAGGTTGCTGTTGCAATTCGTGATTTGTAAAATGTCTGAGAATCTGTCTACCATTGTTAGTGAGAAGCTTGACAAGAATAACTTCCAAGCATGGAAGTTCAGGATGACAAACTTCCTTATGGGAAAGGGAGTTTGGGAGTACATCAGTGGTGAAACTGCACAACCAGTTTTGGGTGCTGCTCCCACTCCTGCTGAATTGAAGGCCTTTAAAGAATGGCATGAAAAAGCCAGAAAATGCCTGTATTGGCTGTCTGTTAGCATTTCAGATTCTATGATTGTGCATATACAGGATCTAGAGACGCCTAAGGAGGCATGGGATACATTGGTGAAACTGTATAGCACAAATACCAAAGCACGAAAGATGCAGCTAAAGCAGGAGTTGCACAATGTGCAAAGGAAAAATCTGAATATAAATGAGTATTCCTTGAAGGTGAAAGGCCTTGCAGATTCTCTTGCCTCCATTGGAGCACCTGTTGATGATGAGGACTTAGTGTCCGTGACCTTGAATGGTCTTGGGAAAGATTATGCACAGTTTCGGACATCCATTGGAGTCCGTGAAACATTTCCTGATTTTCAGGAACTTATTGCTCTCTTGCTGAGTGAAGAGCAAAGGAATGGTGGTTCAGGCACCTCAACTTCTCAAGAGACTGCTTTCTACTCGAATACAGGTAGAGGCAGGGGTAGAGGAAGAGGCCGTTTTGGTGGCCGTGCAGGAAATCAGAACCAACAGCAACAACAGGAAAACCAGTCCTATGGAGGAGGACGTGGTAGTTCTAGAGGCAGGGGGAGCCAAAGAGGCCGTGGTTCATGGCAAAGGAACCAGCAAGTAAATAGTAGCACAGAATGCTATTATTGTGGAAAGCCTGGACACAAGGAGAATACATGCTATAAAAAGCAGAATGACATCAAAAGTGGGAAGTTGCAGCAAAGCAACTATGCATCATCAAGTGGGCATGGTGACGACAGAAATGAGCACCTTTTTGTGATGCAGCATATGGTTAACTCCATGTCAGGAGATGCTGCAGCTTGCAATGATGTTTGGTATGTTGATTCAAGTGCCTCTAACCACATGACCAGTCATGGTGAGTGGTTTCATGATGTTAGAAATTTGGATAAGCCAGGTTATGTTGAAACAGGTGATGATACTGCGCACCCAATTACGCAGGTTGGTAAAGTGCCATTGGCTATGCAGGATGGCAAAACGAAGTACTTGGCAGATGTACTTCATGTTCCAAAAATCACTAAGAACCTAGTTTCAGTTGGCCAGATGGTTGAGCAAGGTCTGCAGGTTAGATTTAATCCTGATGGATGCTTTGTTGAGGACTTGAAAAATAAGTGCCGCTTGGTTGCGAAAGGCAACAAAAATGGCAGAATGTTCACCTTGGATGTTGATATGCCTGAGGTGAAAGCTGCTATGTTTGCGCATGGGAGAGGTGTCATTGCAGATATTGAGATATGGCACAAGCGCATTGGGCACATGAATATACAAAGGCTGAAATCTATGCAAACGAAAAACATTGTTGCAGGTTTGCCTAAATTCAGAGTTGAGGGAATGCAAAAGGTATGTGAAGCATGCCAAATGGGTAAGCAGGCCAGACATGCATTTCCCAAAAATGCTAAGGTGAGCAGAAGACCTTTGGAAGTGATCCATTCAGATGTTTGGACAACCAAAGCTGCTTCTATTGGTGGATGCCATTATTATGTGACATTTATTGATGACTACACTAGGAAGTTGTGGATTTATTTTATGAAGCACAAAAGTGAAGTGTTCAGCCATTTCAAGGCTTTTAAGGCCATGGTTGAAAAAGAGAAAGGGTTGCATATTAAAGTGCTAAGATCTGATGGAGGGGGAGAGTACTTTTCAGAAGAATTTTGTGAATATCTGAAAGAACAGGGAATTCAAAGGAAGTACTCATGCAGGTCTACCCCTCAGCAGAATGGGGTTGCAGAAAGGAAGAACGGGCATATTGTAGAAGTAGGACGGGCGATCCTAAATGAGAAAAACATGCCTGATTATTTTTGGGCTGAAGCAGTAGCAACAGCTGTTTATATTATGAACAGAACCCCCACTGCAGCTGTCCATGGCATGACACCTGAAGAAATGTATACAGGCCAAAAACCAGATATTTCTCACTTGAAGGTATTTGGTTGCATAGCTTATGTTCATGTTCCTGATGAGAAGAGAACAAAGCTGGATCCAAAGGCAGAAAAATGCATCTTTATTGGATATGCTCTGCACCAGAAAGGGTATCGCTGTTATAACCCTTCCACCCGCAAAATGCAAGTGAGCAGAGATGTTGTTTTTGATGAAATGAGCAGCTGGTATGCACCAACTGTTATGGTAGGAGATGCAGATGCAGGAAATGGGAATGCTGCGATAAATGCAGAGCAGCAATCTCAAGCCTTGAGTGGACCCAAAGAGTCCTCTACTAGTGGATCTAATGCATGGACAGGGAGATTGAGATCTAGTGAATCGTCACATGGCAGCCCTGATAGTGTTGTGCAGGTATCACATAAGGGAAAAGAAAAAGTAGACCATGCTCCAGTGTTTGATGTGTCTGCTGGTAGCTCTCATGTTGATGGAGAGTCAAGCGGCTCTGAAATGAGCCTTGATGAGGAACTTGGGATTCCTTCTGTTGTTACACCTGGTGCAAGGAAAAGCAGGCATGATTTAAAGACTCCTGCAACTGATCCAGTTGTACGGAGGTCCACTCGTATTAAGTATCCAGTTGACAGGCTGAGATATGATGGGTATACAGCACATCACTATGCTTATATGGTCAAGGTTCTAGAGGAGCCAGAGCCCACATGTTTTGAGGATGCAGCAGGGCATAAAAATTGGGAAGCAGCTATGGATGAAGAGATGGCTGCCTTGGATGCAAACCACACTTGGGATTTGATGCCTTTGCCTCATGATAAGAAGGCTATTGGCTGCAAGTGGGTTTACAAAGTAAAGCACAATGCTGATGGGTCTGTTAGCAGGTACAAGGCAAGATTGGTTGCCAAAGGTTTTGCGCAGACATATGGAATTGACTATGAGGAAACTTTCAGCCCAGTTGCAAGGATGGCAACCGTGAGAGCAGTAATTGCTATGGCTGCTGCAAAGGGATGGTCTTTGCATCAGATGGATGTGAAAAATGCCTTCTTGCATGGTGATTTGCAGGAAGAGGTTTATATGATGCAGCCAGAAGGTTATGAGGATAATTCACACCCCGATTTTGTATGCAGGTTGCGCAAAGCCTTGTATGGCTTAAAACAGGCGCCGAGGGCATGGTCAGACAAGATAGGCCAATATCTTGTCACTATTGGATTTCAGATTTCCAATTCAGATTTTTCACTTTATGTGAAAAGGACAAACAGAGGGATTGTGCTTATAGTCATCTATGTTGATGACTTGATTATTACAGGTGATAGTGATGCAGACATTAATGAAGTGAAGCTGCTGTTGAAGCAGAAATTTGAGATGAAGGATTTGGGAGAGCTGCGTTACTTCTTGGGCATTGAGGTTATTAGATCCCCGAGTGGGATATGGCTGTTGCAAAGGCAATACGGTTTGGACATGCTGTCCAAATATGGGATGACAGGCTGTAAGCCTATTTCTGTTCCATTGGAGCAGAATGTGAAGCTCAATGCAGAGACAGGTGAGCTTCTTGAAGATATTACTATGTACAGGCGCATAGTAGGTAGCTTGATTTACATGACTATAACCAGACCAGATTTGAGCTATGCTGTGGGGCTGGTGAGTCAGTTTATGCAGGCACCGAGGAAGCCACATTTGGATGCAGCTAGGCGCATACTGCGGTATGTGAAGTCCACATTGCATTATGGACTATTTTATGAAGCTGGGTGTGCATTACAGGTACATGGATACACAGATGCTGACTGGGCTGGTAGTGTCTCAGACAGGAGATCTACTAGTGGTTTTATGTTTTCCCTTGGGAGTGGTGCCATCAGTTGGAGCAGCAAGAAGTAGCCAACAGTTGCCTTGTCGAGCACAGAGGCTGAGTACAGGGGTGCAGCAATGGCTGCATGTGAGGTAGCTTGGTTACGGAAGCTACTTGCAGATATGGGACAGACAATTCATGCAGCAGTTGTCATTCATTGTGACAACATTAGCAGCATCATGCTTGCTAATAACCCAGTTTATCATGCTAGAACGAAGCACATTGAGGTGCATTATCACTTTGTGAGAGAGAAGGTTCTAGCTGGTGAGATTGATCTTGTCTATGTCAGCACTGAGGAGCAGGTGGCTGATATTTTTACGAAGGCATTGGGTACCGAGAAGCTTCGCAGATTTAGGAGCTTAATGCTTGGTGTACGTGAGATGGATTTGAGCTTGAGGGGGAGTGTTGAGATATCAAGCTCTACCTCCGATATATCTCCTGGATGACTATCATTTATGTCACCGCCTATGTTAGTTGTACTCATGGTGTAGTTAGACTACCACGTATGTTTTTGGTTTGGGTTCACATATGAACCACGTATTCTATTGTATTGTTGTTGTGTGCAAAAGTGAAGAAAGGCTTCACCCTCCAACCTTGTGTCCTCTCTCTTTTGTGTGTTGTGAAGAAAGCTGAACTTGAGTCTCCTATCTCTCTCCCTTATTCTTTACAAAGGTCCCCCCTTTGTGGAGGTACTCACGAGGTTCCCCACTTTGTGCAGAGACCCAAAAGGTCCCCCTACTTTGTGAAGGGACTCATGAGGTTGTGCACTTTATGTAGAGACCCAAGAGGTCCCCCCAAAAGGTGGAGGGACTCTTGTCCAAGAGTTACATAAATCAATATGTCATCCCTCTATATTCATAGGAATAGATTTTATTTGTATGAACACCTATTCATATATGCTTTAACCTTGCAATCTTGTAAAGTACACATTTGTACTCTCTTTACTAGGATGGGAAAGATAGAATCCCACTTCAGATCCTTGGGGGAAAGCATTTGGTTATAAGGGAGAATTCCTTTCTCCCATTGTAATCCTTTCTTTTGTTTTTTTAAAGAATACATGCAATACATGCATGTTAATGTTGTATTTAGGGCTGCATCACAACCATAAAAGCACTTGAGTGTCTTTAAATCACTAGCAAGATGCCATTCAACTTGAAATGCTCCATGCCCAAAAAAATTTTTCTCTTCCTCTTGTCTTTGAATAATTGATGGGATTACTATTTTCTACAAAACCCACTTCAATGTCTAATGGGACTCTTTAAGAGTCTCAAATGCTACAAGCCACAATATGTCTTTCTCGGATTGGACTATGATATCTTACTCAACGTTCTCATCCCCTTGAATAAAGGTTTAGGCTGTGTTCATGATATATATTCTCACCCTCTCTAGCTTATGCTCTTAGACCAAGTGAGCTTCATCAATTTTGATAACAAAAATGTGATTACCATTGCACTCTGAACAATGAATGAGAAAAATAGTTAGCATTAAGAGGATATTAAAAATGAAATTAAGTAAAGTGCAGTGTTGTGGTGGAGTTCTTCTTACATCTTCTTTCGCTGTAGTTTCTCAGCATCCATTAAAAGCATTCATTGCAAA
>NC_141609.1:46861187-46871862 GCF_047967505.1 Dipteris shenzhenensis | reverse complement strand
TCTCATGGTGCAATTTATATCTTCTCAAGTTTGAGATTGCATTTATTCGAAAACTTATGGGTCTTGATCTTTGGGATATGGCAGAAGACCTTTTATATTCTTTTAGATACATAGATGATCTTAATTTTTGCAATAATAAGTTTATTTTGATATGCTTGGATCCATCCCAAGAAAGATCACCAAAAAACGCCTATGAATTTATACTCTTAATATCATTGCTTTGATACCTACTTTGAATTTTATTGGATCTGCTACTCTAGATACTACCTTTCTCAATACCACCTTTGTATTATAAAAACCTTTGATTAAAAACCAATTGCATGGAAAAAAGACAAGCTACATGTCCCCAATGTTGCCTTCATTCATCTTCATAGCAATGGACCCAAGAACAATTGCTACAGGGTATGTTTATCTCAGGTTGTCCCTATCATATATGCGGGATCCAATCATGAGATGGCTTGGCTAGACTTGACTACTTATAAAACTATTTTGCGATAATGGCTTTCTTCAATCTAAGATCCAAAAGCTAATTACTAAATTCATACATGATTCGGGTTGTCATATCAATACTATGTCCTTATTGACACTTCTTGGTGGGGGGGCAGGATACCATGTGATGGGTGTCCTGCCCCCACATATGGTGTCCATTCGGGTAAGGGTGGGTACACACACACACACACACACACACACACACACTTCTTATTCCTTTTCCCTTCTACATGCACGGACACATACACACACAATCACACACACCCACCCACCCACCCACCCACCCACCCACACACACACACATACACACACACACACACAAACCCCTGGTTCTTTCTCTTTCTCACACACACACACACACACACACACACACACACACTCTTTAATTGGACCCCATAACATACACACACACATACGCATATGCACACACATACTTTTTTATAAGACGAGATATCTCCGCAAAATTCATTATGTAATTTTTGGCCACTGCTAATAATTATTTTTGGTAGTACATACATAGGATAGTCCATACTTGCTATGATGTCCTTTTTGTAATTGAAGTAATTATGCCAAATTCCTGGTCATAAGTAATGGTTAAAATCTAAAGCTCATGAAAAGCTTCCCAGCGCCCTACCCTAGTCACACTCACTCACACACATGACACACACACACACACACACACACTCACAATGTTTATCCCACTCATGACCCCTCCCACACATACACATAGGTTGCCAAAAACACTAGCCAACCTAATTCTTTTATGACATTGGGTACCGCATCCTAATCCATCCCTCACATAGATTTAATGAGCAATGGTTAGTCAGAATATATGTAGTAAATGGAGTCAATAATACAATTGATTTTGTTTACACAACTCCTCCCTCTTGGTTACCTTGATACAATAATGTTTGCCACTTTATGGATTTAGGGAAGTACTTTTTGTTATCTAAATATTTATGTATGTCTTACCTAAGTATTGCACGGTTTAAAAAAAGATATATATATATATATATATATGGGATTAGTTGGCATCTTTGGCCTGCTTTATGGTGCATATGGTGGTCATTTATTACAAGGAAGGGGCTCCCTATGGCTTCAACTCCTTTTCCTACTCATTCCCTAGTGCTCATGGCCTCTTCTCAGGTGTGTTTGTCTGATCTCTTATACTCTCTTTGTCTACAAGGCTATTAGACCTGTCCCTTTAGCCAAAACATGATCATATTATTTTAAAAAGAGGATATGGTATTATGATTTCAAAGAAATCAAAACAAGTTTGCAAAGTTGAAATCCTATGTATACTTTTTCTTGAAGGAAAATTTATTTAGCAACCACCTTTTAAAAGAAACAAATGAAAATTTATCCAAAAGCATCCTTGGATGGGCATATACAAGTCTTGTATATATAGCTAGTGAACAAAATACATAGCCAGTTGCCTTAATGAAAGCATGCCCCAAGTATGCCTGTTGAGTGCTTTGTTAAAGTTTAAGGGCCACAATAGAGAGACAAATCCACCCTAGCCAATTATGCTTGGAAATTGAGATCCTTAGCAATCACCTTTTCAAAAGAAACAAGTGGAAAAATACCAAAAGAGTCCATGGAAGGGCTAGATACAAGTCTCAAACACATACCACACTAAGAAAAGAACTAGTCACTTACATGAAATGAAAGCACATCCACAACTAATTTTTCTTATTGATTTTTCAAACATCAAGACCCCCATCAAGGACAAACATTCCACCCTAGTCTTTTTGAAGACCATATGAAGCCTAATCAAAGGCACCATGCTTTTGTATGGTTTTTAGGCTTGTATACTACTCTATTTATGCTTACTTGGCACTTACTCCACAAATTATAGTAGTCTCATAGCATCTTGGCATCAAGTCTTATTCTTTCATGTCTTTAAGGACTCACTGGTTTTTTCTTAAAAAATTGTGTTACTTAGCATTCGTCCACATACTAGTAGCACTAATGATGGTGCCGTAAGGCCATTTGGATGCTCAATATGCCACTATTAGACATGTGGCCTCAAGTCTTACAGTAGTAGAAATGTAATGCTTTCAACATTAAACTTGCAATCGGATATGGGTCACAAGAGAAACATAACAAGGAAAGGTCAAATGTGCCCATGTATGAACCTCATGCATTGACTAGCTTTGTACGAGTCCAGGATTTTGGTGCCCTTTGCCACCTTATTGTTGCCTAAGAGTCTTGAGCACTATAATCAAAAGGATTCCATGAGAAACACACTGGGGCTTACCCATGAGCTATCCAATAGCAAGTTAGATGGATATTGGAAAATAGAACCCCTAGAGTGCTTATGAGAGAACCCAAGGAATATAATATGTCTGTTTATAGAGACCCAGTAGTAGTTCAACTACTCTTACAAGAATGACATGCCTACCTTGACTTCTAATCTTTTCTATTGGAATTGGTAGCTGTCTTCTCTTGGATAGAAAATATACCTTTGTAAGTGGTCTTCTCTTAGATAGAAAAGTGGTAAACTAAGTACACATCACTTAAGCCTCACAAATTATCACATTGTAATCAAAGCAGCACTATTTTTGGAAGAAATCCAAAAATTCAAGCGTTAAGGGAACGGCCCTCTAGTGGTTGCAATAGTGCATACTCAGGCTATAGTCCAAGGCAACAGGTGAATTACATTATCAAAGGCTTGTAGACTCTTCCACCAGCTCGTAGGAGTCACTAAGCAATGGAAGGACCTCTTACTAATCTGGTTGGTTCAAGGTAAAGATGAAAACAATGAATAGGGGAAAGGATCGGGACGCGGGCATAGTTCGTGTCCATTCTTCTTGGTGGTAGCAAACATATAGAAACAAAAGCACAACTCTTTGAACTGAAGCTAGAAGACCATAATCATGTAAAGTCTTGCCAAAAAGAAAATCTCCTCATTGTATCATTAGCATGTCTACAACATAGAACAAATTTGGTAGAAACATGTCGGAAATGGTAACATAAAGGGGCTATTGGTGTCAAAGAAAAGGGGCTGGACTAGTAGTTTCTAGGATCTAAGTAACATGATATTATAGACATAGCACATAAGCAAGAAAAATCCCAAAGAGCCTGGTTATGAACTTTGTTCCAGAGTGCTACCGGTACTTGTAGTTTCTTGCCATTAGATTCAGCATAAGGCCTCTCTTGTTTTGCCCAAACATCACAATGTTTTGTAACATCAGATATGTCTCATGTGGGTGTAGGGAGGTGGAGTATATAGGGATGGATCCTTGGCAAACTAAATAGGACAATTCAAAGGCTTCACCTACGACTCTTGCTCAGTAAAGCAAATTATTTGTATACAAGTAAATTAGGGAGAATAAATTTTGTTAAGGGCCAGTAAGAAACTTACGCTACCAGATTTCCAGATTATAATGTAATAGAAACTAATAGAGCCATCAGTGAAAGGTGCTGCTTTGGGCATCAATAATTTTCAAGGATTTCAAGGGCATATACTTACAAGGGAAGGGAACTAGTCTGTCTACACACCATCTAGCTACTCATAATATACTGTGGCTAGTTGTTGCTATTGTAAAAGGAATTAGTAGCCTAGCTCTCAATGTTCCCAAAGCTGTTATCGAAGAATGTCAGCTCTTGTCACTCCTTCTCGAGTGGGAAATACCTGAGTAAAGCTGTGTAGGCTACAAAGTCTTCATTGGTCTAAACTATTAGGTAGATTTAAAACAGCCCTTGACTAAGAAAGCAAGTAGGGGGCATCTATGAAAGGAACTTGAGCAGATAGCCTAGTGAAAGCGAGATTCCCCAAAATTAATGTACTAATGGACACTCAGTCGAGAACCCAAAACATTTTCATATTGGACATCATTTCAATACTCAACGTAAGTAACTAGAGCAACATTATGAATGTAAGTAAAAAAGGTAGAGCCATGAACCTAGCAAAATACACCAACAAAGTCGTAAGGAAAAATACCTTGATCTCTGTAGGCACAAATCCTATTCCATTGTGGAGAAACGTAGGAGTTGAGGAATCAAACCCAATTATAAAACATTTGGTCATAATAAGAGTCATTATAGCACCTCATCTTGGTGCTTGCGAAGCCAAAAAATGTCATCCATGAAGTTTTCTCATTGTAGCCTAGCTGGTGGGGGATGTTTTTTGGCCACCTTGCCCAAAAATGGTGAATGTACTCTCTCTCTCTCTCTCATATATTTGAATGTCTATTTCCCTCTCTCTAATTGCGCATGTACGATCTCTTCTTCTCAACTTGCCTCTATCCACTCCTCCCCTTTCACCCCCCCCCCTTCTCTCTCTCTCTCTGTCTTTCCTCCTAGGGCCTCCCCCCCCTCTCTCTCTCTCTCTTTGAATGTATGGGGAATGTATGTCTCCCTTGCTCTCATCTCACATGTACTCTCTCTGCTTCTCAACTCCCCTCTATCTCATCGTCCTCTTTCACACCCTCTTTCTCCACTCCCACTCCCACTCCCTCTCCCTCTCCCTCTCCCTCTCCCTCTCTCTCCCTTTCTCTTTCACACCCTCTCCCTCCCTCCCATGATTCTATGCCTCCACACACCTCTCTCTCTCTCTCTCTCTCAACACTTATTTCATTAATTTTGGACTTGTCAATGTACAAATTAATTTTATAGATACTTTTGGGCTAGTTTTTGGATAAAATTTTAGAGTTTTGGATGAAATTAAATCAAAATTACAAATTTAACGTGACACAGTTTACATAAAAAACACTTGTAAACTCTCACTAAGAGCACATCAAAAGATTTAAAATTTCCTTAATTATTTACTTAATTTATTAGAATTTAAGTTAATAAAAATAATTTAAATGCATAAATAAATAAATTAATGTATGTATGTATATATGGCCCATGCATGACATTAATTTACTATAAGAGTCCTCTAATGTATGTATGTCCCATGTATGACATTAATATACCATAAGAGTCCTCTAAAGTCTTCAAGATATCATAACGGTATCAATAAACACCTTTTGAGAGCTTAAAAACTCTAAAATTTCATAGATATGGCATCACACATGACGCTGCACATGCATGCATGGAATGTACATGTCCTTGGTTCATCGATGGAAGGCCATCGATACATATGATGGGACTAGTGCAATGCACTTGTCCACATGGCATAAGCATGCCCGTAGGGTTTAGGTGATCCATGTCCATGTGGGATTGACGATGCGGCTGTTGACGGAGGGGAGGGAGGGGGAAAGAGAGAAAGGGAGAGAGGTAAGAAAGAGAGGAAAAGGAAGGGGAAAGGGGAGGGGAGGGAGAAAGGAAGGGAAGGGAAGAAGAAGGGGCAGGGAAGAGGAGGGAGGGAAGGGAGGGAGGGAGAGAGAGAGAGAGAGAGAGAGAGAGAGAGAGAGAGAGAGAGGAGAGAGAGAGAGAGAGAGAGAGAGAGAGAGAGAGAGAGAGAGAGAGAGAGAGAGAGAAGGGGGAATGGGAGGGGAGGGTGAGGGGAAGGGAAGGGTAGGGTGAGGAAGGGGGAAGGAGAAAGGAGGGGGAGGGAGGAAGGGGAGGGGAGGGGAGGAGAATGGGGATGGGGAGGAGAGGGAAAGGGAGAGGGGTAAGGAAGGGAAGGGGAGGGAAGGGGAGGGGAAGGGGGATGGTGAGGGGAGGGGAAGGGGGGAAGGGAAGGGGAGGGGAGAGGATGGATGGTGTAAGGGGAGGGGAAGGGGAAGGGAGGGGAGAGGTGAGGAAGGGAAGGAGTGGGGAGGGGGACTCCCTAATGCATGCTCTAGCAGTTGCAACGGCCAGCAAGCCCCTATTCATGCTCTTGGAAGGGGAGAGGTGAGGAAAGGAAGGAGATGGGAGGGGGCTCACAAATACATGCTCTGGCGGCCTTGGCTGCCAATATATAGTTTTTTTTTTAATTTTATTTTTCCAAGGGCTTGGCGGCCGCGGCTGCCCAATTTGTGTTTTGGATTAAAAAGGGGAGGGGTGAATTGAAGAGAGAGGGAATAGAGAAGAGAGAGGGAGAGAGAAAGAGGAAGAAGAGAAAGAGGGGAGGGAGAGAAGGGTGAGCAGAAGGGAAGAGAGTCAGAAGAGAGAGGGAGAGGGGAGAGAAAGAAGAGGGAAGAGAGGAAGGAGAGGGGATGGGAATGTGAGAGTCTATATATAAGCCACGGGACCCTAAAGGGGGATTTGAGAGTCTATATATAAGCCACAAAACTCTAAAGTTTTGAACTTCCCTCTCTTTCTCCTCTCTCCCTCTCCCTCCTTAGAATTTGAACGTCTTACTCTCTCTCCTCGCCATTCTCTCCCTTCCCTCTCCTTGAATTCAAACTTTTCGCTCCTCTCTCCTTCCTTGTTGGAACTAAAAATTTTAGGTTTCATGCCTTATATATCGACATTCCCTCCTGTCTACCTCCCCTCTCCTATTCCCCTTCCCTCTCCCTCCCTTCTCTTTCCCCTTGCTCTCCCCTCTCCCTCTCCCCTCCCCTCTCTCTCTCTCTCTCTCTTCTCCCCTCACGTCCCCTCTTCTCCCTCTATTCCCTCTTCTTCCTCTCCCTCTTCCCTTTTGCTCCCCTCTCCCTCTCTTTTCTCCCTCCCCTCTCCCTCTTCTTCCCCTCCCTCTCCCTCCCTTCCCCTCTCCCCCTCTCTTCTCCCTCCCCTCTCTCTTCCCTTCACCCCTCCCCCTTCCAATACAAAACATAAATTGGGCGGCCGCCTCTGCCAAACACAAAAAAAATAAATAAATGTAGGAGCTTGGTGGCCATGGCTGCCAGATCATGTATTTGTGATCCCCCGTCCCCTCTCCTTCCCTTCCTCACCCCTCCCCTCCCCTTCCCTCGTCTCCAGTTTTCCTTTCCTTCTATTATTTCTTTAGGTGCTAGGCAGCCGTGCTAGGCAGCCACTGCCGCTGCCAGAGCATGCATTAAAGAGTCCCACTCCCCACTCCTTCCCTTCCTCACCCCTCCCCTCCCCCCCCCTCCTCCCCCTTCCCTCCCCTCCCCTTCCCTCTTCCCCCTCCCCTCCCCTTCCCCCTTCCCCTACCCTCCCCTTCCCCCTTCCCCTCCCCTTCCCTTCCCTTCCTCACCCTCTCCCTTTCCCTCCCCTCCCCCTCCCCATTTCCCTCCCCTTCCTCCCTCCCCCTCCTCTCCCCTTCCTCGTTCCTTACCCTGCCCTTCCCTTCCCTTTCACCTCCCCCTCCCTTCCCCCTCCCCCCCACCTCTCTCTCTCTCTCTCTCTCTCTCTCTCTCTCTCTATCTCTCCCCCTTCTCTTCCCTTCCCTTTTTCCTTCCCTTTCCTTCCCTTCTCCCTCTCCTTCCCTTTCCCCTTCCTTTTCCTCTCTTCCTCCTTCCCTTTCCCGTTCCTTTTCCTCTCTTTCTTACCTCCCTCCCTTTTCTCTCTTTCCCCCTCCCTCCCCTCCATCAAGAGTTGTCGCAGCATGAATCCCACACCAATAGGGATCAACTAAAAGCCCTACGGGCATGCACATTCCATGCCTATTCCACGTGGACAAGTGTAGTGCACTGGTCCCACCATATGTATCAATGGACTTCCATTGATAAACCAAGGAAATGTTCGTTCCATGCATGTATGTGTAGCATCGTGTGTGACTCCATATCTACCATATTTTAGAGTTTTAAAACTCTCAAAAGGTGTTTGTTAATAAGGATTATGATATCTTGAAGATTTTAGAGGACTCTTATGGTAAATTAATGTCATGCATGGGCCATACATACATACATACATACAGACATGCATTCATATAATTTCTTCATAGTTTTAAATTACTTTTATTGGTTTAAATAATCAATTATTTTTTATTTAATTATTAGTTTAAATTTTTATTAACCCACACTCAACGGTGTCTTTAGGAACATGGCAGTCATGCAATCTACTAACAAGCATGACTGTACATTTGATCCTACCAGTTGAAAGCAATCCAAGAAAGTTTTCCTTCTTAAAAAATTTCACCAAACACATATACACAACCCAAAAAAAGCACACCAAAAACAAGTTAATTTATACTACTTAAAAGGACCACCATGTGGTATTTCAATCGTCAAAATGCCATGTACCAAGTTTTTCCAACCATTGAAATAGAGAGAGAGAGAGAGAGAGAGAGAGAGAGAGAGAGAGAGAGAGAGAGAGGGAGAGAGAGAGAGAGGATGGTAGGAAGGGAGATGTGGGGAGAGGAAGAGAGAAAAGGGAGAAAAAGGGAGGTGAAGGGTAGTTGAGAGACATAGAGAGAGCATGTGCATACACACACACACACACACACACACACACACACACACCCCTCTTGTAAATGCTCTTGCATCATCATTCCCATACATGCACCTAAAGCTTTGCAGTTTAAAATACAGATTTAATTTGTTGCCAAATTCCAAATTTAAGCAAAGGAGTTGAAATATCTTGAAATTTAGAGTAATTTTCCTTTTGGAATCACCTCAATCCGAGTTATGCATCAAAAGTTATGATCCTTCGAAGTTTTGGCTATGTATAAGTAAAAAGTGCAAAAAAAAAGGAGCCACGTGGCACTTTTTTTTGTTTTTGTTTTTTGCCCTTTTCACTTATACATAGCCAAAACTTTGAAGGGTCATAACTTTTGGTGCATAACTCGGATTGAGGCGTCTAAAAAGGAAAATTATTCAAATTTTCAAGATCTTTATGGTCATGTGCTCCAATTGAGGTTTAGCAACAAATAATAGATACTTTTTAAACTATTTTTGGGCACTCACATGGCCCAAAATCACACCAAGTAGAGGTGGGTCCTAGTCCCCCTTCCTCCTAACCACGCTACCTCTCTCACTCTCCAAAAAAGCCAAGAAGATTATGAGAGAGGCTCCAAAGTACTTTTAACTATACCCAAGCATGTGTTATACAGTGCCTGCTTGAGGCATTATTCCTTCAAATAACTTCCTTATCTTATCAACCACACATATATTTCCTTATGCCTTGTGAAGGGGTTTGTGCCACACAACCCATTTTCCAAAACCCCCCCTTCTAGTCCAAACACTTGAAACAACATCCTGGCCTTCAAATACGAGATCTTGGCACCCAAACTTGACTCCTACAAAGGTCAACCTATCACATGGATACAAGAGCCGAGCAACAAATCTAGCCACTCTTGCCAACACACATGGACTGAAACAGTCCATCAATCCTATGTCAGCCACCTTAAAAATTATGCCAATTCTTGCTGCATAAAACCTCCTTTCTATTGCCAACAAAATCAGCCATAAACCTACATTGATGAAAACATATCTACTTTTTGCTTTTAAGAGTGATGGGTCTCCATCCATCAAAATGAGCATATGTTCATCCAATGATAGAGGTGGCTATGGCACTATCTCGTGAGCATACATACCCATGACTATGTGTCAATGATAATAGAAAACCACAATGTAATTCAAGGAGTGTTTTGGGATGTGAAGTGTGTGTGTGCGCATGCATGTGCATGCACATGCATGCATGCATGAGTATGTATGTGTGCATGTAGGCATCTGTGTGTGCGTGCATGCGTGTGTGTGTGTTTGAGAGAGAGAGAGAGAGGGGGGGGGAGAGAGAGAGAGAGAGAGAGAGTATGCTCACCATTTCCACACACGGTCATCAAAGATGCTTGCTAAAAAATGCACCCTTGGTTGGTTATGGTATCCCAAACCTACCCGAGCAAGAACTCAGGGTGGTTCCCAAAGCATCTGGCTACGAAGGAATAGTCCAATCTATCGTATCTAAGAGATATGATATTCTAAGCTCAGTTTCCAATTCATATTTGCAACGTCATCTATTAGGGAGTAAACAAGCATCATCGAAGTAATACAAGGTGCAAACATCTTTCATTAGAGGAGAAACATAGAGAAACAGTCCTTAATGAAGTCAACTGTGTGAATCCATTCTGAGAATGTGGTAAACTATGGGTTGCTTCTACAGATGTTTTTATTGAAGCTATTTATAAAAGTTTGGCGAAAATTTATTGAACTCAATTTTTTAGTTTCACAATATTGATAGAAAGTAGTACATCTTTGTATATTTTCTTTGTTATTTTTTAAAGGAAAAATGTAAATCCTCGCAAAATATTAAATATTTTTCCATAAAAGTTTCAAATCCTGGTGAATATTTTGAACGGTTTATTTTTTACAGGGCATACAAACTTTCAACACCAAAAAATTAGCTTCTTAATAAAGCTAACTTGGAAAAATCATCCAAAGTTTCTTCAACATCTGAAATCTCTAGTGAG